>NW_027397081.1:18878525-19127629 GCF_003265705.2 Callorhinus ursinus | reverse complement strand
CAAGAAGGCTGATATGACCAAGGGGATCAGCAGGCTCATCTTCCAAATGACTCTAGAATCTTAAGACCTCACTTCATGTCTGTGAGCTTCCTTCTAATATTTTACAGCACTTCACTTATGTCTGTCTCAGGCCAAAGGCTACATTTTATCCTAGGTTCCTGGTTATTTAAGGCCACGTTAGGGGTACCTGGCTGGCTCAGTTGGTGGAGCATGCCAACCCTGATCTCTGGATTATGTTTGAACCCCATGTTGGGTGTAGAGATTACTTAAAAGAAAAAAAAAAAAAGAACACATTATACATTCCCCCTTGAAACTGGATAGCCCTTAGAGGCAAAATCCATTTCTAGCTTGCACATAGTATAAAGCAAATGTTTACCAAAAACTCCCTTGCAATCTTCTCTTACACCTGACATATTGGTCAGAACTGTGTTACATGGGCTTTCCTGGAAGTGTTTTGACTTTTTAGCCTCTTTAGCTGAGGTGTGTTGAGAATGGGGCTGGGTGACCCAGTGAACCTGTCTTTGTGCTCCACACCTCTTCAGGGAAGCCAAGGGGAGAAGCCTCACCCTGAGTCCTGCGTCTGGGTTCTGCTTCCTCTGTGGGCCCTGCTGTATCGACCATGGGTTCACATTAAATACTCCTGGATCGACTGATGCTCTACCCCAACTGGGAAACAGGGGGCCCAGAGAAGAATGACCAACTCAAATTAGGTCACTTCAATTCCTACCGTTGACACTCTTAATAATATTTACCTCACATTCACAAAAAACTGAGGCTCAGGTTAAATAATTTGCTCGAGGTAACTCAGGAAGGCCAAGTCGGCTACAAGCCTGGTCTCCTGACGTCACTCCTCAGGCTTTGTCCACTACTCTCCACTGCCTCTCAGAGGGCTGTTTCCGGCCACAGCTGTGCGATTGCTCACCCCTGGTCCTCGGAACAGCACAGTCAGGAGAGATGCCAGACAAAGCAAGAGGCTGCGAGACAGTGATGTGTGCCATGGGCTTGTGGGTGTGTGCTCGTTGGGAAGGTGGGAGATGTTTCTCCTCGCCACCTGTCCGCTCGGCCAGGCCACCACAGACATCAGTCTTGCCACTGAACAGCTGTTCACAGCTGCAAACAGCCCTCAGCCTCTCAGCCCACAAAAATAGGAGTTCCCCAAAGGACACGGGGGGGCATATTCAGGTTTCGCATATATCGTCCTCACTTTCACACTGTGGTTTTGACAGCCTCGCCCATTTCTAGAAGAAAAAGAAAGGAAAAAAGTCCCAGCTCTTCCCTGAGCCCTATCACACCTGTTCCTGCCATCAGATACCATGGGTTTTTCTGTTCTCATTCCTGACCTTTTAGGAAGAGGCTGTACGGTAATCTTCCACACTGCCGGAAAGAGAACGGGGCTGGTCGCTAGGCAACTGGCCTCAAGCTTGGCTCTGCCTCTAACTTGAGTGTGACCCTGAGACAGTGCATCCCCAGGCTGGGGCTAAGTGGGCAAAATGGGGAATTTACCAAAAGGAACTCTATGGACCCATCCAGCTTGATAGTGGACACAGCAGTGTCATGGAGGGGAGCTAATGCAGGCTTTCAGGCTGGAACACATCTTTGAGGCCTGAATGAACGAAAAGGGCATGAGAGCTCATGCGAGGTGGGGACAGCAAGTCACCATTCCCCAGCTGGAAAGATATGAATTATTTCTGTCTTCTGGTTCGGCAGTTTGCATTCTCTGCTATGTGCTTGCATGTCACAGAGGCAAACATGCTGCTGGGGTTCTCAGAAAAATCACCTAGGTCTCTGTTTGGCCGCAGAATGAAGCCAGACATGGGTCTGGTCACCCATGGGATCGTAGCAGGCCTGCATGAGACAACGGTCTAGGACTCAGACTAAGGCTCTTATATCTTGCATGCCACCATCTAGCTGTGTAGCCTTAGATGAGCGGCTGTTCCTCTCTGAGCTTCTGTCCTTTCCATAAAATAAACCAGTTAGAGGGGATGCCTCCAACACTCCTTTAGAGCCAACGTTCTGAAATTTAGTGGTTAATCTTATTCCTCTTTCATTTGTTTCTCTATGACAGTTTGCCTTGTGGGTAATTCTGACTATTATTAACCAAAAGAAAACCTTCTGATTTTTTTAAAGGTTATTTTATTTTATTTTTAAAAAATATTTTATGTATTTATTTGTCGGAGAGAGAGAGAGAGACCACAAGCAGGGGGAGTGTCAGGCAGAGGGAGAAGCAGGCTCTCCACCGAACAAGGAGCCCGATGCCGGACTCAATCTCAGGACCCTGGTATCATGACCTGAGCCAAAGGCAGACAGACGCTTAACCGACCGAGCCACCCAGGCATCCCAAAATCTTCTGATTTTCATCTCAACTCAGAGATGGGAAATGAGGTGAGGAAGGGAGAAAGCTACAAATACTTTTACTACCCCTTTTGTTGTGTGGTTCTAAGGAAATGCAAAACTTCACCCTTAAAGGAAAGAGATGCTATCTTCCTGATGCTGAGAGGTAAAAGGGGCACCAGTAGAGATCCAGTTACAATGTAGGCTGGAGCCGGGGCACTTACTGTTGCATTAATTAAGGGAGAACAGAGAAGGGAGCTTTTTCTGGGCACTAATGGGGCCTGTGCTAGGTGCTTTCTCATACAGCCGCATGATCTTCCGAACAACCGCAAGAGAAATCTTACAGATGAAATAAGATAGGCTGAGATAGGTTAAGAAGCTTGCCCAAGCTGGGCACAGTAAGGAGAGTAGTGAGAATTCAAAATCAGCCTGTCTTTGGGCACCTGGCTAGCTTAGTCTGTAGAGTGTGTGACTCTTGATCTCAGGGTTACAAGTTCGAGCCCCATGTTGGGTGTAGAGATTACTTAAAAATAAAATCTTAAAAAAAAAAAAAATCAGCCTGTCTTCCTCCGAAGTCTGAACTGCCTCTCTGAGGGTGTGACTTCAGCAGGAATTGAAAGTAAGATGTAGGAAGGATCTGGGAAACCCCAGATCTAGCTGACCTCAGGGGAAAAGAGGGCACATAGTACAAAGACTGTGACTCTAAATCCTTAGACTCAGCAGCCACATTATCCTGTGTTTCATCTTGGCTCTTGATTCTCCCACTGGCCCCCTCAAAATCCCAAAGGGGTCAAGGGACAGGCCTGTGCATCCTGCCTCCTCAGCTGGCCGTACAGATCAAAGTTGGGGACTGTCCGATCATGGTGTGGGGCGGAGCAGGGTCCAGCATTCGGCACCTGTGCCCCACTCCCAGGCCCTCTGGGGGGAGAAGAGCTGCTTTCTCTACTTTTGTGAGAACTTATTCCTTAGCCTCCACCAGCTCATGGGGTTCCCCAGGCACAGCCTTAGGTCTGACCCCAGAAGCCAGCTGGGGCCTCACACTGTCCAGTCATAAAAAGAACCAGCGCACTGAATAGCCAGGTCAAGAAGTATCCTTGCGAGACAGGAAAGAACATAGAAAGATAACCTTGTTTTAGTAGAAAAAGGAAATGAGACAGAAGTTGGCTCCTTACTGCAGGGAATGGAATCCTATGAACTCAACTTATTTTGTTGGAACAAACTTTTACTGAGCTTGTGCTACACGGTGGAAGGACCTTTCTTTGAAATCTCCTTTCTCCCTCAGAACAGTGTTAGGAAAAGAGGAAAGGAAGGCTTGATGACGTCAGATGACCTGCTCAAAGCCACTAAGAACCAAAACTTTTTGCCTCCTAGCCCAGAATACAGCAATTATACCACAGCTGCCTTCTCTGCGGCTTCCTTCTCCTACAGGCTGTCCCGAGCCTGTATCTTCATCCGAGAGAACTGGGCACAGGTGAGTGGAGCTCGAAGGGACGAAAAGCTGCGTGGTCCCTGGTTCCCAGGCATCCTGTGAGAAGAGGCAGGAGCACAGATCTCCCTCTTCCTC
This sequence comes from Callorhinus ursinus, assembly GCF_003265705.2. Lineage (NCBI taxonomy): Eukaryota > Metazoa > Chordata > Mammalia > Carnivora > Otariidae > Callorhinus > Callorhinus ursinus. The sequence goes on along the minus strand of NW_027397081.1, from coordinate 19,123,734 downwards.
ACTGTGCTCCCCTCCCCCTCTGTTACAGGGCTTCCCCTGGGAGGTCTTCCTTGACATCTCCTACACTAGGCACAGGGTCCTGCTATCAGCTCCATGAACTTGCCCGTTCAGAGTACTTCTCACTGCACTGCGGGACTGGTTCTTTGTTATCCAGCTTCCTTAACTCACCATAAGTAACTGGAGGGCAAAGACAACTTTTGCTTGTGCTCAGCACATAGTAGGTACTTAAGTAAAGATTTACTGAATTAATTTTTTTTAAGTTTTATTTCTTTATTTGAGAGGGAGAGAAGAAGTGAGCACCAGGAGGGGGAGGAGGCAGAGGGAGAGGGAGAAGCCGACTCTCCGATGAGCAGGGAACCCAACACAGGGCTCCATCCCAGGATCCAGAGATCATGATCTGAGCGGAAGGCACACACTTAACCAACTGAGCCACCCAGGTGCCCCCTGAATTACTGATTGAAAGAAAAAGTAGAAAAAATAGTTGGATGGGTGGATGGAGAGATGGATGGATGGATGGATGAGTGGATGGGTAGATATATAAATGATGGTCTGCCATCCCCTTAAAGTTATCATGTCTCAAATCTATCTTTCCCTTCCTGACAAATTAACTTACTTGACTTCCCTAGTTTGTTAGTAGTACCATCAAAAGATAGTGAGGGGGACGCCTGGGTGGCTCAGACGGTTCAGCGTCTGCCTTGGGCTCAGGCCATGATCTCAGGGTCCTGGGATCGGGCCCCCGCATCGGGCTCCCTGCTCAGCTTCTCCCTCTCCCTCTGCAGCTCCCCCTGCTTGTGCTCTCATCTCTCTCAAATAAATAATAAATAAAAATCTTTAAAAAACAAAAGATAGTGAGGTATAAGGGCTTTCAATCTTCTGACTTTACATCCTGCCTCAGTCACTTACTAACCATGGACCAATAAGCAATTGATTTACTCTCCCTAAACCTTAGTTTCCTCATTGTTATATGGTATTGTGAGGCTTACTGATGATGTTTCTAAGCCCTGGAATATACTAGGAGGTCAATGAACAAATGTTATTAATCTTAGCATATATAATAATATATGAAATCACTTATAATTTTATATCTTTGGTGCCTTTTTTGTTTTCCACCTCCTCTCCGACCCACGGTGACGGTCGGCTAGGACCTGTGTAATATTTCTTCCAAATATCTCCCATGTTCGTTTCACCACCCTGTCTTCTCCCCCTGTGATGCAACAGGTTCTAACCAGTTTCTCTGCTTCACATTTTTTGTTTAATGTTTCCTGCCCCCTGTGGTGGCTCTAAAATTCCTGTACAGAAGAGGTGTAGGGTGGCGTTCTTGACTCCCCATAGAGTGAGGGGAGGATAAGGCACTTGTCTTGAAGCTGCATGTGCCTATCACTTTAGGAAACATTGGGGGGCGCCTGGGTGGCTCAGTTGGTAAGGGCTCTGCCTTCGGCTCAGATCATGATCCCAGGGTCCTGGAATGGAGCCCTGCTTCTGGCTCCCTGCTCAGCAGGGAGTCTGCTTCTCCCTCCCCGCCCCCGCCGCTTGCTTGTGTTCTCTCTCTCTCAAATAAACAAATAAAATCTAAAAAAAAAAAAAAAAAAAGAAGAGGTAAATATTGAGAAAATGTTAACTGTCATCCTTAAAGCCTGGGGGGAGGGAGTCTAATGGATAGGAAAGGGGTGCTAAAACCCTCCACCCTTGGCCAAACATTGGGGTCACCTCTGGGCAAAAACTATCGATTTATGTTTCCTAAAATATGGTTCTCATCAAAGTCCCCTTTGCTAAAATTTTTTCAAGGAGTCTGTAGAAGCTGCAGAGTAGTTTCCAGAATCTTCTGCCTCACATTCAGGACTCCACCATTTTTGCCTCAGGCTAACTGTTCCGGGGCATTTTTCCTCAACACCAATTTTTCATTTCATGTACTTCATCTCATTCGATGCCCCCTGAATACACCAAACTGTTCCTATTTCTACGTCATTGTCCAGAAATGCCCACCAAAGGTCCTTCCCAGGTCCTCTCACCTAATGAGATTCTTCTATTTATCCCCCAGGGCTTGACTCAAGCTTTGTTCTCCCAAGGAAACTTCACAACCATCCAGCCTACACCACTCCCTCCTTCTGAGAATTCGCAGTGTTTCTTACTGTCAGGATAATTTACTCGGGCACTTAACTACATAACTTTCTTGTATTGCTGTTGAAACATTTCACATGTTGACATTTTCTCTCCCATTGGATGGAGAGGTCCATTTAGGGTAAGGACTGCCACATACCTCTTTGGAGTCCCATGGCACCCAGCCCAGTCACTGTGGGACATAGCGTAGGTAGGCAACGGGCTGCTGAGTTATGAGCCATCCCGAGGCACTCTCCTCTTTGGGCCCACAGATGCAGGATAATAGAAAAGAGGCTTCAGAGAGAGGGACAGTCATCTTCGGGGATGCAAAGACTCTTTCCAAGGAACATATGCCAAATATCTACTGTTTCTAAGACTCTGGACCTGGGAAAACTAAGTGTTTATGACCTAATCTCAGGCTAGTCAACCCACTTCCTATGCTGATGACTAATGACTTGGAGTGAAGTCTTGTTACCTTCAGCTTGAGCAATGTAGGTTTTAAACACACGCCTGCTTACACCCACAGGCATCTGTCCTCCTGTGCATACCAGCCCTCAAGCAATAAATGGTGTCTCCCGGTTCAGGAGAAAGGCCACAGTGCTGAGGGGATTAAAGATGGGGTTTTAAAACTTTTGCACAAATATCTCCTTTAGAAAGAAAGACAAAGGAGGGGTCTGGGTGAAGAGTATCCAAGAAGTCTTTGTACTATTTTTGCAACTTTTCTGTAAGTCTGAAATTATGCAAAATACTTAATAAAATTTTAAAGCGGAAATAACAAAAAGTCACCTTCTCTATATATTTTCCCTCCCCTTCCTCAGCCTTTAAGAAGAATAAACATTTTCTCAACACATTCACATATGAATTATAGTTGTGAATATTTTTATTTCCCCTATTAGACAAGAAGTATGAAATGGAAAATGAAAATACTCAGAACTTTAAAATCTTTTATAATATAAAAAATATTTTAGAATATTAAATTAGAATATTAATAGTACAAGAGAGGTGTTTTTATTTTATTTTATTTTATTTGAGAGAGAGAGAGAGAGGGAACGAGAGAGAAAGCACTAGCTGGGTGAGGGAGAGGGAGAAGCAGACTCCCCGCTGAGCAGGAAGCCAGACCAGGGGCTCCATCCCAGGACCCCGGGATCATAATCTGAGCTGAGGGCAGACGCTTAACCCACTGAGCCTGAAGAGGGGGGGTTTACTGTTTTGTGACCTGCAGCAAGATACTAATCTCTTAAGTTATGGTTTCCTCATCTTTTAAAATGGAACTAAAAATGCCTATACCTTAGCACTGTTATAAGAATTGAATGCACAGATAAATGTTAAGTAATTAATATAATTCCTAATCTATAGTTGGTGCCCTGACATATTAGTTCCAAATACCAAAAAAAAAAAGTCAATAACCAAGCCTCTATTCACTTTGTGTCCTCACCACCTAAAAAAAGCACCTGGCTCAGAGTAGATGCATAATAAATAGTGAATATTTATTATTGAAATACTGAAGAAGGGGGGATGCAATGAATAAATGTTGGAATTCTAAAGCAACTTACAGCTGATCCCAAAGCCCCTTCAACAGCCCCTGCTTTTGCTATCCCTTCTGAGTGACCCTGTGAGAGTCCCGTACCTCTGTTTTCCTCATCTATAAAATGGGTTGGTTTTCGTTAAAACCAGAAAGACTAGAGAGGGCTATACAGCTGCTGGGATCGAAGACCCCTAGAAAGAGGACTGGAAAAAAGGGGGCAAATGTATGATCAGGCAGCCGGCCAGGCCTATAGGGGTTCATCTCTCCTACAGCAACCCCACTCTCACAGCACTGGCCCCAGCTCCCAATTACAGACTCGGGTGAGGCGGAAGGTGAGCCGTTCCCCATGGCTGAAGGAAAAGCCACAGCGCTAGGGACATCCAGAGTCTGGGAACCAGTGAGTGCAGGTCCAGGGTTTCTCAGAGGCCAGGACACGTGTGCACAGCATGAGCCCCAGGCAGTGGAGACCTGAGCGTGGCTACTACTGCCCTTTCCTTCTCTAGTCCCCGCCTGCCCCGGCTTCAGGGTTTTCAAGGGCAGACCCCAGAGTCCCACCCCGGAGCGCTCGGACGCCCCCCTCCCCTTGGCCTTAGGCCCCTGGAGGGCCTAGAGGCCAGGTCCCTGGAGCCCCAGAGCGCAGCCCTCCCGCGCCGAGGGAATTCCGTGTCTTCTGCCTTGTCCTTCTGAAAGGGAGTGATGCATATTTTGGCCAGCACCACGTGCAGTGCAGTTTGCTCCAGTGCTTCCTAGCGGACCGGTTCCACTGAGTTCTGGGCCCCCACTCCCCGGGGGTGAAGGCTAGCTTAGCTCTGCCCGGATCTGGATCTGAGGATGGGCTGCTCTACTGAGGGCAGAAGGAGAAAGAGCGAGTGCGAAAGGCCAAGGGCAGGCCAGGCAAACGGTGGCTGGGACGCCAGGGCAGGCAGCCGGAACCAGGAGAGCAACAAGCAGCCGGCTGCTAGGCTGCCTTCGCTGTCCCTTCCACGCCGAATCGTCCTCCTGGGCAGCCTGCGGTTTCCTCTGACAGAACCAGACAGGGAACGCAGAGGAGAGGGGAGAAGGCGCGAGCGAAGGAGGGAGAGGAGGGAGGAGGTGAGAGAGGGGAGGCCAGAAGAATGTAAATGGGAGAGAAACGGGGAGAGAGAGGAGATGGGGGCGAGAGGGAGGGCCGATCCGTGAGAGAAGTGGAAGCAGAGGGGGTGAGCGGGGGTTGGGGGGGCGAGGAAACGAGAGGCAGGAGAGAAGTGGAGAGAGGGACAGAGTGGGAACCGAGACGGAGAAGCCCGGCAAGGCCTCTCTCGGCCCTCCGCTCGTGGCCGCGGGGTCGCCGCTCCTCCGCTCCAGCCGGTGCGGCCCGGCCCCCTACCCTCCCGGCCCGCGGGCCCCGGCGGCCGGCCCAGCGCTGCGAGGGCGGGCGCGGGCGGGGGCGCCGGGAAGGGGGGTGGGGGCGAGGGAGGGGCTGCCGGTGGGAGGCGACCATGTGGTTCCAGCTCACTCTCTCTCCCCCCCCTTTCTTCACTTCTTTTTCTTTCCAAACAGGGAAAAGTGTTCCGCGAAGCGGTACCGTCTTTCTGCCTGGCCCTTCCCTCCGCGACCCTGGTCCCCGCTCCCGTCCGGGCGCGAGCTGCCGGGCGAGCGCTGGAAGCCCCCCTCTGTGCCGGGGGGCGCGGGGACCGGGCGCGGGGACCGGGCGCGGGGACGGAGCGCGGGGCGGGCTCCCGCGCCGGCACATGGCCGCAGCCGCCCCGCGCGCACCCCGAGGCGCCGCGCCCAGCTCGTCCAAGGTCCGTCGGCTGCGCCCGGCCGCCCCGGAGCCCAGCAGCGGCTGAGCGGGGAAGTGCCCGCGCCCGGGCATCGGGATGAGCCGCCTCCTCCTCCTCCTCCTCTGGCTAGGTGAGTGCTCGGGAGCGCGGGAGACCCGCCGGGCGGCTCCGGCGCACGCAGCCCCGCGGCCGCGCCGACCCGGGCTCCGGACGCTGGTCCCCGCAGCCCCCGGGGAGAGCCGGCGGCTCGGTGCCTGCTCCGCTCTCCGGAGGCGCACATCTGGCAGCCGAGGCCCGCCCAGTCGGCCATCGAGAATGCCTCACACATCTGGGCCCGGGAGCAGGCTGGGGGCTGGGGGTGTTTGCTGGTGGAGTTTGGCCGTGAACCGTCTGAGGTGGAGGGGTTTGGGGTGGGGGGCGGCTGGTGTTTAGTTTCGGGAGTATCGGGGAGGGAGGGGAACGGGAGAATTGGGGGAGGCAGGAAGGTTTCTTCAGGAATTTTTGTGCCAGGTTCCTGAGGGTGGGGGGAGCTTTTTTGTTTCAAACAGGCGCCTCGAGGGCTCAGATTAGAAACAGATGTGTCGGAGGGGAAGCGCGAGGGAATGGAGGAAGAGACGGGGGAGACGGAAAGGTGGAGAGGGAAAAGGCCAGAGCGCAGGCAGGACCGGGGACCGGGGAAAATGACCCACCCAGGGAGGGCAAGAAGAGCGAGAAGCGGAAGGGGTTGGGAGCTCGAGAGAAAGGAGGAAAACGGGAATATGAAGCAGAAGCGCAAGACTGAGGGAGATTGAGCAGCGGAGTGTCAGGAAGACAGGAAAAAAAAATGGAGTGGAAGAGAAGCACAGGGAGAAACAGGTTCTGGGGCGAAGAGAAGAGCTCTCGAGGTGTCCACCTGGGTGTCACCCAGGCGGGACTCCTGAAAGCCCAGAGGCCCTGGGGCACATTCTCACTTGGGCTGGAAGCAAGCAGGTTTGCAGGACAGGGCAGGACAGTAGCATCAAGGATGTGGTGGGTGCACGAGAGCCGGCAGGAAGACCAGGAGTGTCTGAGGCGCCAGGGGCCGGGCAGGCAGGCAGGAGAGCCGAAGAAAAGCCATGATATGCACCAGGGAAGCGTGGGGGGGGGGGGGGGGGGAGCACCCTGGGGACAGGATGAAAACTTAGCCAGGGTTCAGAAGACCAAAGAGCCAGTTGGGTGCAGTTAGAGTGAACACTGCCCAGAACACCAGACCTCCTGAGAACTAGTCCTGGTTTTGAACTGACCAGCTGGGTGATCTTGGACAACTCAGTACCGGGGCTTGGGTTTCCTTAGCTCCAGAGCAAGCGAATTAGACGGTTCCTAAATCCCTTGTAGCTCTGACAGCCTGAAACACCAGGGGTGTGACAGGGCCTGATGTCTAGAAAAACCCCCCACACCAAAGTGAAGAAGTCCTAAAAAGCTACCCTGATGTGGATTTCTAGAGCTTTCTCTTGCTTTTGTTTTTAAACCTACAACCTGACTAGGCCACAAGCGTGTCTTTCTAGGCCAACCTCGGGTCGGTAATCACCCAGGTAGAGGAATAAAAAAGGTGCATCAGCCTAAAGTGTTGGCTCATACTGGCCAAGTATTGCAATCCTGCTCCTACGCACAGCTGGCACAGCTGGATGGCGTCTTTGTCACCCTTACTGGCCTCTGCCCCTAAGCTGTGGATCACCAGATGTTCACTAGACCGAACTTCAGAACCCCCTTACCAAAAACACCTGGAATTCTTTTAAGTACTTAACGCTGAGCACTTGATATGAACTGTCTTGGTAACGCATTTACCCTTCACGCCAATCCTATGGGCTTCACACTGTTATTTTCCCCGTTTTACAGCTGAAGAAATCAAGGTGTAAAGAGGTCAGATAACTTGCTCGAGGCCATAAGCTCATAATTAACAGAGATGGGATTTGAATGTAGGTTGTTTGTGTTGAGAGATTGCTCGCTAAACCGCCCTTGTATACAGCCTCCTGTCACTAGAGAAGGACTTAAAATGTTCTTTGTAGTGAAATCCAGTTTAACCCTCTTCCTGAAGGGTGAGATGTCAGGGTGAACCTGCCCTCAAGGAGGTTCACTGGGGAAGGAGGGGTGTGGGGAAGGGATAGAAAACTAAGCTAAGCGTGTTTGAACCCCAGCTCTATACCAGCACCATTGGGGCACAGTTGATAGTGGAAAGTGAAAAGTGACTTTTTTCCTGCACGGTCAGTTGAAATCAAGTGGCTGACCTTGATAATAGTCATCCTCTTAGTTCTTGAGAAAGAGGAACTGAAAACAGGCATCAAAAGATGTCACTGATTTACGGTCCCTTCTTTATTGAGTGCCGATTATGTGTGACCATTCCTTTGGTGAGAAAACAATCTGTTGGGCTGATAGTCTCTTTATCATAGAAGCTGCCTCTCATGATTTCTTTGTTGCCTCTGTCCTTATAAAATTAGTGCAAACGAAAGGCCGTGTGGAAGAGAAAACGTAGACTACAGACTTAGCATTCTGCACAACTGGATGTCTGTCATTCACACCTACTGTTCAGCTTTTGCCACATCTGTGTTCTTTGTCAGACATTCTCAGACTCCTGACACCCCAGTCCAAGTAAAAAGTCACAGAGTTGATGAGCCAAAGGGCCCGGACGAGGGACAAGGCAGGAGACTGGAGGTGATCTTGGTGAACCAGAGACCAGCCACTAAAGGGACCCCTCTATGCCTGACATTCCTTCATGGGTCAGAAGCCCTTAGGGAAGCACTCCCATGGGCTGGATCAACCTTATTTGCTAAGTGGTTTTGAGCCATGGTATGCCTGGCACTCTAGCAAAGCCAGAAAGAAAACCCTCAGAGTTGCCTGAATCCTAAAATCTTCTACTGGTCCCTTAAAGGAACAGTTCCAGGGCTGCTGCTGATCACTGCTGGCATGATTTCTGGCCTCTTTTCTTCTAGAGCATGCACAGTATTGAAGCGGACTTGGGAGGGCTAAGAATTCATAATCTGAGCAAGGGTGGACCAGTTGACTTCATGCTTTCTGGACCTGCCAGTGAGTGAAATCAAATGCCACGCCTCTCTAATGTAAATGGACAAGTAATGCTCTGAGCTCCATGGAGGAGAGAGAGGGGATACTTCATGGGCTCCCCCAACCCCAACCCCTCCTCTGACCACTGCCTCCTCCTCCCTCATGCTTGGGTCCTCGTTATTCCCCCTTAAATTCTCACTTGGACTCCCGTAATGGTTGCCCTATCGGTCTCCTGCCTGAGCTCTCTTCTCCACCCTACACACTACTACCAGAGTGACCTCGTGAGGCAGCTGGTATAATGCAAAGAATTTGGACTTGGGAATCTGGCAATCTTCCTGGGTTCTCGTTCTGACTTTCTTGTCCCTACAACAGAGGTAAGGAGATCTTTAATTCAAAATTTCTATAATTCTATGACCTTCGTCCCTTCCTTCAAAAACCTTTGGAAATCTCCATTGCTTACAACATTGAGTACAAACACTTCATTCTCAGGTTAAAGATTTTACACAGTGTCAATCACAGCTCCTCTCCTCCCACCCCAGGCGACTCTGCAGGGAATCGGGATTCTTTCCTGTGCCCTAAACACGCTCCATGCTTCTTTCTGTTTCTATGCTTTTGTTTGTGATAAGGCCTCCACCAAAGATGCTCTCTTACTCTCTGTCCCTGAAGATCAAAATCATGTTCACCTTCCAGATCTCACCCCAAATACCAGTTCCTTCATATGCCCATCCACGATTTCCCCCAACCAAGATATACTTTCCTTCTTTAGAATCACAGTAGCCTTTCTGTCATGTGGTTTTGCGTGATGGTGATCCGAATGCTCATCTTGTGGCCCAGTGAGAGGCTAAGCTCCATGCAGACAGGGTGCTGTCTCATTCAACTGTGTACCACTTTCAGTACCTTTCGTAGACTCAAAGCTGTGGACCATTTGTTAAGATAATCAGATTTTTGAAACATTTGGAACACCTAAGTTCAAGAGAGGTGAAGGATGGGGAGGATTATTACTCTGTGGAATGGCACAATTGTGAGGAGCCTAGTTTTTTGTTTTCTTAAGATTTATTTATTTATTTGAGAGAGAGGGAGCACAAATGGGAGGGAGAGAGACTCGAAAGCAGACTCCGTGCTGAGCATGGAGCCCAATGCGAGGCTTTATCTCATGACCCTGAGATATCAACCTGAGCTGAAACCAAGAATTGGACATTTAACTGACTGCACCACCCAGGCGCCCCATGAGGAGCCCAGTTTTAACTCAACTTGCTTTTGGGCTTTCTTGTCCATTAATGCAAATAGGACCAGTACTATTTAAAAAAAAATTATACACAGAACATCACATGAACAGGGACCAGATAATATATCTGTTAAACAAACTTATTTTGTTATGGCAAGTTCATTAATACCAGATTCAAAATAGACTTCTTCATTGAAAGTTCTGCCAGGGTGGGGAAGGAGCTTTGTTTCCCAGAAAATGAGTCTGAGGAAGGCTTGACTGCACAGTCCATTGGTCTGTAGTTCAATGACAGGTCTCATAGGATTCCATACCCTGCCTTCATCTTCCCACATTAATGATGATGGTCATAATAATGATACATTCCCAGTAGGCTCATGTCTTGTCTCATCCTATTTTTGTCTTGTACTCGGCTGGGCAGTATACACATGAGTGTATTTCATGAATGTACCTAATGATAATGAACTAGACAGGCATTTTTAAAAGATGGGAGTCAAAGATTGTCAGAACTGGGGGAAAGCTAAGAGACTATCTAAAAATCAAAGGTTCTTAAAATTTGGAATCACAGACCCCCATGAGAATCTAATGAAAACCATGAAACCACTTCTTAGAAAAAGACACATATATGTTGAACTTTGTCTAGAACTTCTAGAGACCTCCTGATGCCCTTCCTACCCAAGTAAATCTTTGATCTAAACCTACCCCTCCTTTCTTTCCTGCCCCCATTTTTATGATGAAGAAGGAACCTAAGTTCAGAGGGACTTGGCTAAAGTTAAACAGCTAGCTTCGGTAGAAGGGCCATGACTAGAACCCTTATTCCATAATCTGTCCTTTCACGCATTCTTGAAATAGAAAAAGAGTCTCCTTCCTTTTCAGCCCATGTAGTTGAGCTCTAAGATCACAATTGCTCTTCAGATCCTTCAGTTAAATGAGCTAAATGCTGAATAATTGGCATTGGTTTTTATGTTGAGACACTGTCTGAAAAATAGGGCAGATGTCGTAACATTTCAATTTAGCCATCCCCTAAGTAGAAATCCTGGAAACTTCTACAGTGCCTTGTAGAATGTCTGGTACATTCAGGAAAAGGGGATTATGCCCAAAGTCCCAAAGGGGTGTGTGTGCAAGGAACAGAATGATAAACCAATAGCTCTAACTCCTTCATAATTTTGCTAGGTTATTCTGGGAAAGTCATACCACTCTGAGCCTCAATTTCTTTCTCTGTAAAATGAGATTATTAGACTGAGGTTATCTCTATGTTTCCTTACACCACTGACATTTTCTGATTTTTTTTTTTTTTAATTCTGAGAATTTGTTGGTTGGTTTAGATGTGGTTGTGTTTAGGAATACATGGGTGTTGCCATGATTATCTGATTTTTTTCAGGCACCGTTCACTCATGGCAATTGGTTGCATGTGATTATAAATCTAGAAGGGCCAGCTACCTAAAGTGAAGAGGGCAATAGTGAAACTACATTGTATGTAGCACTGTTCGCCAGGGGGCGTCACTGAAGGTCAGAGTGGATGATCAGAGACCTATACCCCAGAAGTTTAGTAACTGAAATATTCACCTAACGGGCCTCATCCTGAGCAGAGTTAACTACATAACAGGCCCAAGCATGGACAGCTGGGTAGACTTCTGTGTAGAGGGCCTAATGTGTGTGGAACTATTTGCAAGTGTTAAGCATTTCCCTCAATTGTTAAAATTAAGGCATAATTCACATATAACAAAGTGTAACTATTAAGTGTGCCATTTAATGGGTTCCTTGCATGGTTTTGAACTTTTGGTTGGGTTTTGAAATATGAATTGTGTATTATTAGGTTACTTGTCATACCTGAGAGGGGATTATATGGGTAAGATTATTATGATGGTAGAATTCATGTCTAACATTTGTGCAAGGTTTAGCAATTTGCAAAGCATATTAACATACTTCACCTCATCCTTAAATCACCCTTTGAGGGTAAATGTCAATTATTCTGCCATTTTTCAGATAAATAAACTGAGGCTTAGAGAAATCAAATAAGTTTCTCAAGGTTACCCTGTTAGTAAACAGTTGAGCCAGGACACCATCCCAGCGCTTAAGATTCCAAACACCATTTGCTTTTCATTTCTCAGGAGGGACACAGTTCTGAAATCAAGGCTTCTGTGTTACCAAGAAGCAGAGGCTTTGTTTATAGGATGCCAAATGATAAATCCCACAGTGGAAAACTCAGAACATTTATCCCCCATTTACCCCTTCCCTACCCCATTCAAATGGTTAAATTTGTTTGTTTGGGTTGATGACTATTGTTTATGATTTAGAATTCCTGCATATATCTTACAGGGATTACTAGTTCTTCTGATTAATCAGAAGACTCTTGTAGTAGTCAAGGTTATTGTGGAGACCTTGCCCTGCTGTGGGGTCAGATTCATGAGCTATTCTTATTAGCACATAGTCCTGAGACTGGGTGATGAAGGTGTATGATTGGGTATGACTTGCCCTATATGTTGCTTTTCTAGTTAAATTCCTGTTTCCAGCAGTTTTCACTTCTTTGTCGCACCCCCCCCCAAAAAGAATGCAGACTGTACAAAAAAAAAAAAAAAAACTAGTTATCTGAACTTCTTAGCTGTCTGGATTCTGGAAAAATAAAAGTTTATTTCCTTTGGCACCATATAGACCGAAGTGGGAAGGAATGCTGAAGTCAAACAACCTTTATTTTGTTAGTGACAGTCAGGGGGATCGCTGTGTGTCTAGCATCAGCCAGAGTCTGGTGGCGATAAGATTGAAGAAGGCTGCTTCGTTTCAGTAGAAAGCAGGAGAGAAAGCCATTTCCTTCCTGCCCATGGGGCAGAGAAAAGGGGCAACAGCCATCTTCAGAATGGTTCCCCAGTCAGTGTGGAATATGGGAGGTTTTTCTGAAGTGAGGCAGCGAGGGGGATCCGGAGAGTTCAGGTCGGGAAGGCGACAGGGGAGGAGAAAAGACAGGAGCCGGAGGAAGAGGAAGGTATAGAAACGGCAGAGAATGAGAAGCTAAGCTAAGCCACTGACGTCTTGGTGTTTACGGAGCAGCTTCTCTGAGCCCGTGCTGCTTCGTGGGTAATGGCAGCTGCTCGTTGGCCTCCCTTACACGTGTACACAACTTCTACCTCATCCACAGACTCTCACAAAACGGTTGTAGAAGGGAGGTGCCTTGTCTGGTTCAGGCCCCTTCCTAGGCTCCAAGATTCCCATGAATGCGAAAGGCACAATTTCCACCATCTAAGAACTCAGCCCAGTGGGGGCGACATATGCCTGAACAGGGAATTACAGATAGATGAAAGTGCTAGCTAGCATCGAGGAAAGTACCAAGATTTCTAGGAGTCCCAAGGAGGAAGGAACTTAATTATGAGCTGTCTTGTGGAAATAGGGTATTTCTTCTCTGTATGTCTTCAGGGACTGGGCCTGATGTTCCTCTGTCCCTCACAGCACTTGCACATCATGAGGCTGGTGCTAAATAAACAGCTGGTGGGTTGATGGATCACCCCCATCAGCATCAGAAAGGATATTTAAGCGGTGTGTGTCCTTGGCATTCAGCCAGGTGCTTCCTGGAGGGACTGAACCTCCCCAATGTCCTCGCCTTTTGAAAATTATGGACTCATTCTTCATCACAGCCTGCCAGCTACATAGCTACCTCTACTTCTGCATCCCTCAGGGGATGTTAAAAAAAGAAAAAGAGAAAGAAATATATCGATGAATTTGGATCTCTTAATTAAGAATGGTGGTCTGCTCACCCGGGGTTGTCATTGGTATTTGTCCACATGGAAAGCAAATGGGATCAAGCCAAGAAGAACTTTTCTGTTCCAAAAGAAATCCATTGTATTGAACAGAGACTCAGCCCCTGCCATAGTCTTCCTTTTCTTGGTGGGAGGGCGGGGAAATCAAATCTCGGAGGGGGATATTGCTTTGTGACTTCATTGTTTAAATTTAGGCTTGGGTTTGTCGGGATGGCTCAGACTTGGAGCAATGAGCCTCTAACCCAGCCTCTGTCACTTCTCATTACTTCCAGTGACAGTTCCTATTATTTCCAATCTCTCTTCGAGGGAAGAGTGGGAGAGGCAGAGAAGGCTTCCGTGTGGACCAGCAGTGCAGCAACTTCTGTAAGAGCCAGGCCCTGGGGTCCTCAGACCCCCTACTTCAGGATCGCATGACCTTCACCTTCCCACCCCTACTTTTCTCCCCAGTCCCTGCCTCTACTAACAACGTCGTAGGTTTGTCGTGACAATTAAATGAGGTAATGCATGTAAAGAACCTTGGCGCTCTGCTGGGTACAAAGTAAACAAATGGCTGTGGTCATGACCGTGAGTGTCCTTGCTGGGAGAGGGTCAGCCCACGGGGATGGGGACGACATGGGCATATTCTGCCTGAAGTCAGCGGACGCCAGGTCAGCCAGGCTGGCCTTTAGAGCTTTGGGCACGGCTACTCTTCCACCCTGTAGACAAATTCCTAGATGTCCTTCGGGGAACGTCACCCAGCTCCGGGACCCCAAGAGGTGCACAGACTCCATCTGTGCCCCAAATGACTGCCTGCATCTACCCTGGGAGAGGAACATTTTGTGTCACTTGGCCCTGGGCAAGAGGTGCCCTTCCTTACCCCGCTGGGCAGAGAGTCTGCAGGTTGTGGGGACGGTATCTCAGTGTGCCCCCTTTGCCCAGGCCCTGCCCTCCCTGCTGCACGCTCCCAAATGCCTGTGCTCTCTCGGGCTGCCCCGGCCGGGCCAACACAGCGTGCCTCATTTCTGCTCTCCGTGTCAAGTCATGTTTTATTGAGCATCTGCTATGTCCTCGGCATTGTGCTAGGGACTTCTGTACAAGTAATTTCTTATATCCTCACAACAGCCTGTGAGGCCCAAATTATCCCCATTTTACAGGTCAGAAAGGTGAGACTTAAGAGGTTAGGTGTTCTGACGTGTGTTCTGTCTGTCTCCTGCTTCTGCCCTGATCAGGGGAAGACAGGAGTGAAGAGACAGGCGAGTAGCATCCGTGTTGCGATGCACAGATGGAAGGTCGCTCGGGGACCACCAAGGTGCGCCCGGTATTTGAGGATGTGGCCTTAGACGGAGGTGTGAGTCCCTGCCTTTTCCCCTTTTCAGGCAGTCATTTGTCCCAACCAAAATTAGACTGCAGTGCCCCCAACACCCATAGCAAGACGTGTTTAGTTATATTTCCTTTTTAAATTTGGGAGGACTGGAAAACCTCAAGGTGAGAAGGAAAATGTCTGTTTTTTCCACTGACCTGAACAGCAGAGACTGTCACATCCCTCTTCATTAAACAGGGCGAAGCCGAGTGTCCCAGATTTCTGTAGACCTAGAATTCCCACTCAGAATGATCCCTGGGCCAGGCAGGTAGAGTCTGGGTTACCAGCCGAGGCCTGCTCTCCATCTGCTTCCCTCTGGTGGAGTTCCATCCCTTGGGCTGCTCCAGCCAATAGCCAAGTGCAGCCGGCTCCCCCGCTTCCCCTCTCCGCCCCGCAAAGGAGGAGAGACGGAAATGGGGCCACCTCTCCACAGCCACCTCTCTGCTCCACTGCCTCTCACTCCCCGTTCCCGGAGTCCTGCGGCTTGCCAGGCCCTGAGGAATCCAGCGACAGCCCCTCACATGCCCGCCACCTTAGCCTGACCTTCCCCTTGCTCTTTCTCTCTCTCTTTGGGCCCAATAGGCCCTGCTCTCAGATCTGTCACTTAATGACAGAGAGACACAGAGAGAGATACGTATACAGAGAGAGAGAGGCAGTTATAGAGAGATGAGACACACACACACACACACACACACACACACACACACAGACACAGAGAGATAGAGAGAGAAACACACATAGAGCCAGAGCGCGACAGGGACAAACACCTAGAGAGAAAGATACAGAGGGAGAAGACAGCACAAGTGTGAACTCTGTAAAGCTCATCTTTGGTGTGCACCCCTTTTCCTTCCTGTCACCCCATCCCACGTCTCCAAATTCACACCCACACCCTCTGCAAAGAAGCCCTCCTGAAAGGTTCTGCTCTCCGCGGACCCTAAGCGAATGGCGGCTGTGTCCCAGGCTGCCCTCAGGCCTCACACCTTGCTCGTCAGCACCTCCATGCTGTTGGCCACACATTTCCCTATGCCCGGCTGCCTCTTCACCCCTTCCCCCTGATTGGCGCCCACCTCCCCTTCAAGACCGCAGGCTCCACCATGGTCTCATCCGCGAAGGCCCCCCTGACGGCCCTGGGCAGAAAGTGCAGCTCACCCATCTGCACTCCTGTGGTGCCTCGTTGCTCCCATTGGAGTAGGTACGCCATGTCGTACCGTAGTCTCGGTTCTCCATCGGTGCTGTGGGATGGCGAGCAGGAGACAGGATCATACTGTCTGCGATACCAAGCCCAGTGGCTGGCACTCAGTCGATACTTGGAAAATGGATGAAGGAGCGGACAAACTTGGGAATGAAAAAATTAATGAATGTAAAATGTAAGCTTATAAAAGTAAAGATGTGACCTTTTCCTAGAGTATCTTTGATGAGGATTCTTTATCATCAAAAAAACCCCAACAAGGAAAGAGTTATCTTAGGCGTGGATCAGAAGATGGTGGATATATTTGCAGGTAGAGCGGCCTGTCCAGCCTGCCTCCCACCCCCGGGGGAGGGCGACCACACTTAGCTGCTCCCTGAAAGGACCTACACCCTCTCCTTGGAATGGGATGGTCAGAGCTGTGTGGTGAGCAGGTCCATAGGTGGGAGGTGGCGAGAGACCCCCAAAACCCTCTGCTTTACATCTGGTGGTGGGGAGCCTGTAGTCATTCAAGCCTTTTACACTTTGGTGATTTATTTTCCATGTACTGTAATAATTTGGGGAATATGTGGCTTTTCCTTCCAGCATAATCTGAACTTTTAGCTTCATTAGTGGAGAAGGCCAACCCAGCCATGCTGGCCGACTCATTCCCTGACCCTTTTTAGGCCCTCTGGGGGTGAATGGCTCTTTCCTGGGTACATAGAGTTAAAAGTCTTCTTCTTTCCTTTCTCCTCTGTCTTGGCGGATTTACCCCGCACATCACTGACTAGTGCAGTATCACTGAGGCAGGGCACGCAGAAGAGACCCAAGTCAGTTAATGATGACAGAAAGCATTGGTGGGATTTAAAGATTTTAAATAAAATGATTTTATTTTATTTTATTTTCCCTCTTCGTTATTTTTATTTTATTTTATTTCCAGGCTTAGCGCTTATGCATATATTAGCTCTCCATGATGACATCGTAAGGCAGATATTGTCAGCCTCTATTTTATAGAAAAGGATCAGAGGGGGATGCCTGGGTGGCTCAGTTTATTAAGTGTCTGCCTTTGGCTCAGGTCACGATCTCAGGGTCCTGGGACCGAGTCCCCAGTCGGGCTCCTTGCTCAGCGGGGAGTCTGCTTCTCCCTCTGCCTGCCGCTCCCCCTGCTTGTGCTCTCTCTCTCTCTCTCTATGATAAATAAATAAAAATCTTAAAAAAAAGAGGATCAGAGGTTAAGAAAATTTCCCTCGTTAGTAGCAGAACCAGAACAAGAAGGTCAGTTCTCCTGGCCCCCAAATCACTGCTCGTCCCACTCCTCCACAGGACCAGGAGCTCCCTTATGAGGGGCAGCAGCATCCCACAGCACTCACCAGGACTCTTCATTGCCCCCACCCCGTCCTCTGTGGTCCCACGGCCGCCGCAGCTCACCTAACATGCGTGCACTCGATGAAAATTTGTTGCCAGATATAGCTACTCTCTACTCTGGGAAGGCTTGAGATTTAAGATGTATGGTGACTAACCATCCTGATTTGCCCAGGACTGAGGGATTTCTCAGGCACAGAACACAGGACTTTCAGTGCTAAAACCATGATGGTCCCAAGAAGACCATTCTACTGGTCAACCATCTCGCTACTCAGAGGGGTTTCTCAGGCACAGAACACAGGACTTTGAGTGCTAAAACCATGACGGTCCCAAGAAGACCATTCTACTGGTCAACTATCTTGCTACTCAGAGTGTGGTCCTCAGACAAGCAACAGTGTTCTCACAGGGAGCTGGTTGAGACAGGCAGGATCTCAGGCCCCTGAGGTTCTCAACCAGACCCTGTAGGACCTATACAAGATCCCCACAGAACATAAGAAACGTCTAAGAAGCTATAGAGCAGGACCTAAGGCGTCTTTGACAGGAGTTGGGGAAATGGAAGATTCGCACCTGAATTATCTGCCCTGGGAAAAGCTTGGCCATAACCTCAGGGATGTGTACTGACACACAAGACATAGGCTTATAGGCTGAGGAAGAAAGGAGTCAGGGGTCCCATGTGTGACCCAGTTGGGGTGAAAGGCTGGAGAGTGTTTTGAAACTGTATGGGCATGACAGGATTCATGGCTAAGCTCTTCTGTTTGTGAAATGATGATGTTCTTACAAAGGCTCTGGCTCTTAGAAAGTTTCCGGGATTCGCCCTCCCTTGGACTGGGGAGAGGCTAGCGCCGTCAGGAGCAGGCAGCGCATTAACCAGAGTGCACGCCTGGGCAGCAGGCTATGCTCGTGGGGCCGGGGACTCAGATCCACGAAATAAAAGCACAGGGGCATGGCACATAACAGAGCCACAGGTGGCAAACAGCAGGCTCTCGGGACTGAGTTATTGGAGGAATAAGGAGACTGCAAAAGCAGTATTCAGAACCTGTGTGTTTGTTTTCCTGTTGGGTGCCTGGCTCTTCATCACCAGACCTGAACCCAGCTTTGCAAACAAGTGATTGAGTCTGTATTCCAGGAGAGGAGGTGGTTTGCCAGATCCTCCTAGGTCTTAACAGCTTCTCTAGACCTTGGCTTTTCTCAAAGTAAACCTGAGTCAAAGCCATGGTTCAAGTCCTTTGCGTGGTGGTGGTGGTGGTGGTGGTGGTGGTGGTGGTGATGATGATGGTGGTGGTGGTGGCGGCGTGTTATTTTCTGTAATCTTTGTGCTCTCGAGCTGGACTGTCAGATGTTAAAATCACAGGCACCGGGCAAGGGAAGAAAAGACATTTGTCTTTCTGGGCTGGCAGAGCGGCCTCAGACTAAAAAGAAGCATAACCCACATTTGTCAACTTTCTCTCTATTCCAAGTCACACGCCCAGTAGAGACTCTGAAATAAGCGCAGCCCCAGGGACAGAGTGACAGGCAGGCCTGGGGAGATGAATGTGTGCAGCCGTTCAGTTAGAGCTGTTTCAGACAAAACTGATTTCTGCTGTGATGTGAATCCCACCCTGACACCAAGAAAGCAAACCGTCGCTTTTCTTACCATAGGGAGAGATGTCTCTGACCTGGGTTGGTTGGTTGTGTAACAATTTCTTCTGTGTGTGTTGTCTTCCCTGGGATCTCAAAGGGTTCGGTTGTGGGTGGATTTTAAAGAAGATACAGATTTCCAGTATGGAGCAACCCTTGTGTGCTTGGTTCCGTGGGTGGAGATGGACCAGTACATGACCCAAGACCCTGCTCATCAAGGTCTGATCCGGGAGGACCAGACTAACAAGAAGAGAAAGGAATGGTGAAAGATGTTAGGCAGAATGTAATGAAATGCCAAACTCTTAATGTTTGGTACAGACCGGAAGTGAAGAGGGGTTTTGGAAAAGGAGAGTCATTAAGGGGTGAGGTCTTACTTCAGCCAACAGTGGAACAAGAATGTGTACAATGTGGGGTCAATACGTAGTGACTTGAAGGCATTGCCTCTGGGAGCCTTGGGGAAGGGCCTTTGGGGAGGGGGCAGGAGGCCGGACAGGCAGAGCCTGGGGCAGAGGAGCAGGGGAAAGGACATGTGATGGGGGGCAGAGACCAACGTAAAATAGTTGTTCTGTCGGACTCTGGAAATAACACACATTCTTAGTTTACAGGCCAATTTGGGGGCCGTCCTTGGGTGGTTGAGAAGTGACCTTGAGCAGCCCACTCTCTGGGACTTGGTTTTCACTCTGCAAAGTGGGGAGAGGTTTCTGGGTGCTTCCAGCTCTGCAGATGGAGGGGTCTGCGGCATTCCTTTGTGGGAAGCTGCAGCCCCAAGCGATTCCTGTTGTTCTCACCTGTGCCCCTCAGCCCCGGAACCCCCAGGCTCCCCACTGCTGTGCTGGCTGGGCCCTCACTGCTTTCCCTTGCACTAGAATAGACCCCACACAGTCTGAACCTGCCTAGGCCTCTGTCCCCAAGATGCCAAACTCGCTGCAGGCTCAAGGTCTTTACATTTGTTCTTCCCTCCTCCAGGGGTGCTCTTTCCCCTGATATTTGCAAGGCTGGCTCCTTGCCTTCCAGGTTTCAGGGCAAATACTGCCCCAGTGAGGCCTTTCCTGAGCCCCACCCACCCTCCCTGGTCTAACCAGAGCTCTGCCTGCTCACTCTCACATTACCCGGTTATATTTGCTCTCTAACATTTATCACAGTCTGAAATATTCTTTTTACCTCCGTTCATGCACTTACCTCTTGTTCATTTCTACAAGAGTCTGGGCTTTGCCTGTGTCATTGACTTCTGTTTCCTCTGTGCTAAGAACAGAGCTAGATGCTCAGTACAGGTGTGATGAACAGACACGTGTGCTCTTTCCTGTATGGCATGCCTAGCAACAGAGCAAGTGTGTAGATGCTTCTACTGTGAGCTTCTATTATGTGCAAAGATCATCGCATATGTTATTGCATTTAATCCCCTTAGCCACTCTACTGAGTAGGAACTATCAGGATTCCATTTCACAGAGGAGAACATGGAACCCTACAGAGGTTAAGCTCTTGCTGAAGGTTGCGGAGCTAGCGAGCCATGAAGTTAGGGTTTGGCCCCGGGTAGTTTGACTATAAAGCTGGTGCCATAAATTGAGTACTATTCAAGTCTTCTAAGCCAGTGTTTCTCAGACTTTCAGGTGCTTATGAATCACTTGGGGATCTTGTTAAAATGCAACTCTGCTTTAGTAGATCTGGTGGTAGGGGGCAGGGAGTGGTGGGCTCAGATTCTGTTTCCCAGTTCCCAGCCAGCTCTGCTGGTCTGTGGAAAAGACTGCTCACAAAGGAAGGGAGAGAGGGAGGGAGAGAAACTGAGGCTTACAGAGGTTAGGCGGCTTTCCTTAGATCATATGGATAGTTAATAGCAGAGCTGGGACTCCAGCCCGCTGTCCCCATTGCTAGCCCCAGGCTCGTCCAGCAGCTCACCAACCCCAGCAGCTCACCAACCCCAGGGATCTGGAAGCCTGTGCACATCTTCAAAGACTGGTTTGCAGGAATACAGCCTCCTGAATTAGAGATTGCGAAGAGGGCGCATGCTGCTGTCCGCTGCCCCAGCTGATCACAGCCAGCTTGGTTGCTGCAGGCCTTCCCATGACAGGCCATGACAGTTCTTGCTTTGAGAGACAAGAGTGGTTCTCCCAGAATCTCCACACCTCCCCCTAACACACGCAGCCTCGAGGTGTGATCTCCAGCACACCCACTACCACTCACTCTGCCTCACAGGAAAAAATGTGCCCTTTGCTCGGATTTAGCATGTTTCCTCAGGCTGCTATAGGGTTTGCCATGATAGCTGCTTTTAGAAGGGACATCAGCTGATTTCTGCAGCCTCCACCCATCCCCACCCTTCCCTGTTCCTTTCCTCCTGACACACAAGATTAAATGAAAACCTGTTGAAAACTTTTATATCTGTCTGTTCCAGCTTCCACCCAGCAGAAATCCCTTTCTGGAAGATGAGCATCTGTCCTTCATTAGAGAGAACAACAGGAAGCTCAGTACTTACAAATGCTTCCACTCTGAGCTAGCCCTTAGCACTGGGAAGGATTTCTCCTCTGTGATGGAGGCAGCCTTCCCGGAAACTGCCCCCAACCGAGGCTACAAAGATTAATAATGGCCACAATGGCCTTGCAAGTAAAGGGCCCTCCACTTTATAAAGTGATGGGCATTGTGCTAGCCATTTTCATATACGTGTCACCTCACGCACTGCACTACTCACAACCACACCCTGAAGTACGTAGTATCAATCCCCACTTGACAGATACAGAAAGTGTGGGGACAGCTGGGTGGCTCAGTCGGTTAAGTGTCTGCCTTCAGCTCGGGTCACGATACAAGGGTCCTGGGATTGAGTCCTGCATCAGGTTCCTTGCTCAGTGGGGAGCCTACTTCTCCCTCTACCTGCCACTCCCCTTGCTTGTGCTTGCTCTCTCTCTGTCAAATAAGTAAATAAAATCTTTAAAAAAATCAGAAAAAAACCCCAAAACCAAATACAGAAACTGCAGCTCAGAGGGAGGGGTTTAAGTGACTGGTCCCAAGACACACAGCCAATAAGCTGCAGAGACAGTGTCCTTTCTACTATTATTATAGCCACACATCTTTCTCCTACCCCAAAGCCCTGTGAACAGCTGAAGAAGGTCTTTTCATGTATGTCCGCCCTCCTGCTCTGCTTTCTGAAACAAACCCTCCAGTTTCCTTGAACAGCTCCCCCTAGTTATTATAATAGTAGGACTAACCATCATTAACCGAAGTCATGACATGTGCCAGGCACCCAATATGTAGACTGAATTAATCTCCATAAGAGCCCGAAGATCTCTCTATTTTATAGATGTACGAGATGCTGAAACCCGGAAAAGTAATTTGTTCAATGTCACTCAGTAAGTGACAGCAAGCTAGGATTTGAGCCTGGGTCTCCTAGGCTGTGAAAATGATGGAGAACGCTGGGGTGAAGGGATGGAATGAGGACAGTGGGAATCTGAGTGGGAAATGATGCAAATTTGGCTGTTCTCCCATCCTAACTATCTGTATTGTGTTGGCATGCTTGGCCTTCCCTACAGACTAACTTAGCGCTAAACAGGGTCCTTCAGGGAAGCCTGATCTGGCGGGGGAGTGGGGTCCGGAGGTATTGAGGGCATTGGTCTAGGGAGGTTTTGTTTTGTTTTGTTTTGTTTTGAAGATTTTATTTATTTATTTGCGAGAGAGCAGGGGGAGGGACAGGGAGAGGGAGAGAGAGAATCTCAAGCCGACTCCACGCTGAGCACAGAGCCTGCCTTGGGGTTCATCCCACGACCCTGAGATCATGACCTGAGCTGAAATCAAGAGTCAGACACTCAACCAACTGAGCCACCCAGGTGCCCCTCTGGGGAGGTTATTTGACATCAATCCTAAGTACTTAAAAAAACCCAGCCTCAATTATTGAGATACATCAAACATACAATAAGCAGCTCATATTTAAAGTCTACAGTTTATTATGTTTTGGCATATGTATATGCCCATGAAACCATCACCATAATCAAGATATTTTAAATATATGTTATAAATCCAAAAGGCGGGCAGCCCTAGTAATGAATTTTTGAGGTTCTGATCTTCAGGGTAGTGGGCAGTAGATGAAAGCCATTTGAGCGATCCTAGAGCAAGCCTCTGTCTTTGCATTCAGAGCCCTTCCCTGGAAATCGCTCCTTTGGGATGTTTTGCTCCCTTTGATGCAGTGTGTATTGGGGGTGGGCATTCAGGAGGCAAGGACAAGATGAAAACCCATCTTCAATCCCTAGGAAGCCTTGGGGAAGATGTAGACCCAGATGGTCCAGATGGGGTAGGACCCTTCAGCCTCTTAGACCTCCATGCGACCTTGTAGTTTTCTGATTTATTTTGATCCAGAGCCCACATTTCCAGCCCTGTTTGGCTTCTTTAGATTCCCATGTACCTTCCATTTGGGTTCAAGCAAAAATTAGCCATCAAGTTCTTGGGGCTGAAAATGGAACCCAGTGGGACTGGTCTTCCAGCTCAGGCCTCAAATTTTAGCATTCTCAATTCAGCAAGAATGAGATGTCCCGCCAGAACCTCCAAGAGGAGACCCAGAAGACAGGAGCCACGGGGTCAGTGTCCACCTCCCATCTTCCCCGCCTTTGTCCTTGCCTCCTGAACCCCCATCCCCAATACACACTGCATCAAAAGAGCAAAGCCCCCCAAAGTAGTGAGGATTTCCAGGGAAGGGTTCTGAACGCAAACCCTGAGGATGGCTGAAATGGCTTGAATACTATCTTTACCCTAAGATTGTCCTCATTCCCCCCCCAGTTGGAGTAATCTCTGTCTGCTCTAGACTGCCATGAACTTTCCATTTTGTCAGCAAGCACCTTCTACCCTTTGAAATGTAATTGTTCACACATATGTCTCTTTCACTGTAAGCTCTCTGAAAGCACAACCCTGGTTTGATCCTTCTTTGTATCCCCTGCTGTATCTCACCCATGGTACGCAACCATACTTGCTGAACAAATGAATGAATGACCCACCTGTCCTAAACTTCCAGGAACAGCTATGTTGCTCTGTAATGGGAGGACTCAGAGCTGAACATACGTTACACCAGATGTCACATGTGAAGTATTACACCCACAGTGGTTGATTCTCACTTGTGTGATTTAAACAGAGCCAAGGAGATACATGCACTGTCTTCTTTACATACTCTGTTAATTCTAAGCTAAGGCAAGGCTTGGCTTGACCGGCTAGGCTCATAGAGGGAAATCAATTGCTCTGACTGGGGAGGCTATCTCTCAAGCGAGACAAAGCTCCTGCCTCCAGTGGTTCCAGCAGGGGCAAATGAGTCAGAAGAACAGGTAGTAGAAGGGGAGAGAATAGTTCGGAGGAATGGGGTGTAGGTCTCAGCAACTGGGGTCCCATTTGCTCAATCTCGACCTTGGAAAGAACTCTACAGGGCTGGGGTGCTCATGGGCCACTAGTCTAATTCCTTGTCCAGAGATCTCCATTCCTTATAGACAGATGTGGAAAGGTGGTTAAGTTTCCTTCAGGTCACTCGAAAAGAAATTCATTGACAGATTAGACAAAATTTGATTTGGAAAGTATAGGCATGTCGGGTGCCTGGGTGGCTCATCGTTAAGCGTCTGCCTTTGGCTCAAGTCATGATCCCAGGGTCCTGGGATTGAGCCCCGCATCAGGCTCCCTGCTCAGCGGAGAGCCTGCTTCTCCCTCTCCTGCTCTCCCTGCTTGTGCCCTCTCTGTCAAATAAATAAATAAAATCTTAAAAAAGAAAAGAAAGCATAGGCATGCCTAAATCAGTGTTTCTCAGACTTTTAGATTTCAGGGACCAAAATAAATTTGGACACGACATTGGGACCCACTTTTCAAATATGGCTGACTACAGATATGAAACAAAAATATGAACTACCATCATGCTGTTAAAATTGTTCCTAAAAAGAAATGGCATTTCAACAAGAATAACAAAATGACAAAATGACAGCCATACAAGAACAACTCTTTCTACAACAACTAACATGTCCTGAGTGCTAACTATATGCTGGGTGCCATTCTAAGTATTTTATTATTACCTCGTTTTATACCATACATATTGCATCATTTATATTTTTTCTTCCCTGTGAAGCTCTGAAAATTTCATATGGACCCTTGGTGCTAGTTTATACCCTAGATTTAGAAAATCACCAGATGAGGGGTGCCTGGCTGGCTCACTCAGAGGAGTGTGTGACTCTTGATCTCAGGGTCGCGGGTTCAAACCCCACATTAGGTATGGAGATTACTTAAATAAATAAATTAAAAAAAGAGGCGGGGGAGAAAATCACCAGATGAGAAAACCTCTTGAGGCAACTCAACAGCCATAGGAGTCAAAACTTCTGTGAACTTTAAAGTTTGCACCTGATGCAGAGGCCAGGACTTGATCCTTCAGAGCAGCTCTTGATGCAGCATCCAGATGAGAAACATTTTCCTCTGAAGTTTCTTTGATATGTGGGACCCGTCGAGTTCTGGTTCCAATTGCAGCTGAGACTCACAAGCTTACAGCCTTTATCGACAAATGCAATGGCCCAAGTAAATCACAATCCAGCCAAAGCTAAAGTGCTTCCAACTACATTTGTGGGTCATGAAAGATGGAGGAAATGCTACCACTTTTGCAAGATAGAGCCCCCACCCCCCCACCCCTTTTCCTGCCTGAACTTTCAAAAGCTTAATATCCCACTATCATGTTTCACAATGAACACAAACCAGATGGCTTAGGCCAGGGGAAGGAATGCTGGATTGAGTAACAGGGTATGAATTAAATAACCTTAAACAACCATTAAAAAAAAACCCGAAAAAACCAACGCTAAGTGTTTTCCTAATTTCTAGATTAAAGGAAAGCCATGGGGCCTGAAATAGAAAGAGAATACAAACCACATTAGGATGCTGCCTCTAGACAGAAGGGCCTTCTTCAGAAAATGAACGGCCAGCGAGGTCAACCACTGCAAAATCTCCCCAGAGACCAAACACATCTCCAAAAGAAGGAAGCAAGTGGGAGACTCTGTTATTTATTTTTCCAAAGCTTAATAAATCAGTTAAAGGAGACCCAGTGTCAGGCCTAGATGAGAAATAGTACATTTCAGGAGATAGCGCTTTAGTAACCAGGTGGGAGAGGTGCCAGATTCAGGATAGAATGTGCTTTAAGTCCAGATGATCTTTGCTTGTGTTGCCCCTTCCTCTGAACCATCTCGTTTCCCTGAATAGGAAAGAAGGCCATAGTTGGAACCTCCTATTACATGTGGAAAAAATTTCCAAACGCCTTCCTACTCCCAGAGAACTGGATTTGGAGGGCAATGTGAGGAAGCATATTGTAGTAAGAAAAGCAATGAAGTAGGTGTAAGAAGAGCTTACTCTGAAGGTAAGTCCTGGCCTCTCCATCAGGTAGAGAGCTTAATGTTCACAGAAGTTTAGACTCATAGAGCTGGAATTTAAAAAAAATTGATGGGTAGGTGGGGAGCCTTTGGAGAGCTCCATTTTTCTATTGCTTATGTCACTGACCACTGCAAAATGAGGACACAACTCCCGTTTCACAAAGGAGGAAGGCAGGGCTCTTAGAGTCGGAGAAATTTGGCCAAAGTCACAACCCTGTACACATCTTGTTGCAAAGCCTGTGTTCTCTTCCCTAACCACACCAACTCTCCAGATGAGATCATATACGGTAAAATGTTTATAACGAGCCAGGCCCTGTGCAATCATTCCCTTGTGGTTATTAGGCACAGACTTCCATCTGGCGTGCACGGAGACTTGTCAGCTCACATCTGCATGTGTCCATGAATATATTCATATAAGACTGCTTTATAAACATAAGCAAGTTTGTGGTCTGACTAGCGTAAGAATACTTCAGCAATAACAGGACAGAAGCAGAGAGTCTCCCAGAAATCCAGGCTATGCTGTGGCTTCAGCCATAGGAAAAGCAGGCCTGGATCACGAACAGTTGCTTATGCTCTGACTCATGCCGGTGCTCATCTTTCGAGCATTGGTGACATGTGGCTCACTTTGGAATAATCCTGGACCTGCCGTCCTATCCCAGAAGTGAGTTCTTTCTAAGAGGTTAAGGCAAACCATATCTGCTCTCACTGATCATTACTCTGGGAAATCTGGGAAAAGAGAGTGTTGGCTTTGAGGAAATGCTAAAGAGGAGAGAGAGGCTTCTGGTCTGTGCCCAACGGTGCAAGGGGTAACATGTTCTGCCCCCCTGGAAAGGTGTCATCAAAACGGTGAAGATGGGGGCACCTGGGTGGCTCAGTTGGTTAAGCGACTGCCTTCGGCTCAGGTCATGATCCTGGAGTCCATGGATCGAGTCCCACATCCCTCTGATCCTCTTCCCTCTCGTGCTTTCTATCTCTCATCCTCTCTCTTTCTCAAATAAATAAATAAAATCTTAAAAAAAAAATAAAAAAAAACCGGTGAAGATGAAGACTGTGGCCCCTTCAGATGGTCCCCCTGAGAAGCCTCCTCCATCATTAGTGGGGATACAATCAGCACAAACCATTTTAAAGAACAGTTTAGAGGGGCGCCTGGGTGGCTCAGTTGGTTAAGCATCAGATTCTTGATCTCAGCTCAGGTCAGGGTCTCAGGATCGTGAGTGAGGTCGCCCCGTGTCAGGCTCTGCCCTGAGCCTGGAGCCTGCTTGAGGATTCTCTCCCTCTCCCTCTGTCACCGCCTCCCTGCTCGCACGCACTCTCTCCCTCTCTCT
Source organism: Callorhinus ursinus (assembly GCF_003265705.2). Lineage (NCBI taxonomy): Eukaryota > Metazoa > Chordata > Mammalia > Carnivora > Otariidae > Callorhinus > Callorhinus ursinus. The sequence continues at coordinate 19,096,206 of NW_027397081.1, read as the reverse complement.
CTCTCTAAAAAAAAAGAACAGTTTAGAAGTCTGCTTCAGGAATTAGAAACACTCAACAGCCTTGGCCCAATAATGCCATCATTGGGAACCTATGCTAAAGAGATAATCAGATAGAATGTACGTTTATGTGCAAAAATGTTTACTGCAGGGGCGCCTGGGTGGCTCAGTCAGTGAAGCGTCTGCCTTTGGCTCAGGTCATGTTCCCACATCGGGCGCCCTGCTCACTGGGGAGCCTGCTTCTCCCTCCTCCCTCTGCTGTTCCCCCTGCTTGTGCACACTCTCTCTCTCTCTGTCAAATAAATAAATAAAATCTTTAAAAAAATTTTTTCAAGAAATTAAAAAATAATGTTTACTGCAGTAAAAACACAGGCACACACTAAATGTCCCCAAATAGGATAATGGCTAAGTGAATTATGCATCATGAATCTATACAGTTGAATATAATGCTGTTAGCAAAACATAACAAAGAATTTGCATGACTTGGATAGTGCTTTTGCTATTGTGTTGAGTAATGAAAGTGATGAAAGCGCTACAGAGCTGTACATATGGAACAATCACTGCTTTGTGTGTATGTAAATGCACAGAAAAAGGACTGGAAGGAAATTTTACTGGTGATAGTTCTTTTCTTCCATTATTTTTGTCCTTATTTGCCAGGTTTGGCATAATAAGTAGGTATAAGTTTTATTTATTTATTATTTTTCTTAAACAAGATTGGCCATATTATTTTTTTAAAGATTTTATTTATTTATTTGATAGAGAGAGAAAGAGAGAGAGAGAGCACAAGCAGGGGGGGTGGGAGAGGGAGAAGCAGGCTCCCCGCTGAGCAGGGAGCCCGATGCGGGGCTCGATCCCAGAACCCTAGGATCACGACCTGAGCCGAAGGCAGACACTTCACCGACTGAGCCACCCAGGCGCCCCAGTAGGTGTAAGTTTTATTTTTTAAACGTTACTTTAAAACTGGCTTAAATAAGTGTCACTCCTCCTTAACTGACTTTCTCTCTTGCCTGAATAAGCACAGCAGACTCCCAGCTGCCCTTTCTCCTCTCGTCCACTCCCTTCCCAGCCCAGCCTGTACTGTCTCCAGGGTTCCCCTCTGGGACTCGAAACTGACCAGGGTTAATGCCCTTGGCTTAACATGGGCTTCAGCGGCCTGTTGCCTCTAGACTGGAAGACAGGGTTCAAACTCCTTTGCATGGTTTGCTGTTCCCCAGGGGGCAGACCCTTTCAGATCTTCTGTTCTACATGCCCAGTCTTCCCTCTGTTTAGAACACCCTTTGGCCTCCTTTTTCACCCGGGGAATGTCTTACTTGGCTTTAATGGCCAGGCTCAGAGGTGAGCTTGTTGCTGTTGGCTCTGCTCCCAAAGACTTGGTCCATAGAGCCATTTTAGCAAATATCACTTGTAATAAATGTGTCTTCTGTCTCTTGCTCCCTTCCCCTGCCGCTCTCCCCACGTAAGACCATATGATTATGAGAATGGAGTTTGTCTTGGAATGCTTGCTGCCTGGCACAGAGTAGGTACCCAGGGATGAAGAGATAAAGGAACTGGTGGGTGAGCTGGGACAGAGGAGACAGCGGGGGTTTTCATGTCAAGGAGGTAGTCTGTAAGATGGCTGTGGACCGACCCTCCTTCCTAGAAGGAGCAAGAAAAAGCAGGCTTCCTTGCGGCAAAACAGATTTCAGTTAGCCAAAAGGAGGAACTTGCACAGGTTGTTATTACTGGAATAGGTGAGTGACTGGGGGCGGTGGGGTGGAGGGAGGTGATTCCTTCAGAATAGGGTAAAAACCTCCCTGTCTGAGAGGAGTTGGGCACCGCCCTTCTTGGAGCCTGGAAGGTAGACTAGGTGACCACAGCCATACCTGGGTTTCGGTGCATTGTCCGAGGAAACAGGGTCGGAAGCTCTGCTTTCTCCCAGAGCCCACTGTGATTCTGCTATAGGCCTGGGCAGGTTTCCATGTCAGCTGCACTTCCAAACCCAGATCTGCAATTTGAACCTAAGGCCCTGCAGACAAAGAAGACTGTGTTAAGAGTAGGGCCAATTGCTCCCCATGCCCAGCAGGGCTCTTGGCTCCACAGCACTCATTAGCATCTGAAGTTCACATAAATATATATGAGGCCTGCAGGTTCCCCTGGGAGTCCCGGAGGCCCCTCACAGCCAAAGCGGAATCTCTCCCTCTTTGCACCTCCTCCTGGACCTTCCGAGCCCAGCTGCCTCCGGGGAGCCCAGTGTGTGAGGCTATTCCCCAGCAGGGTCCCGACAGCTCATTTTCAGGGTGCAAAAATAGACACTTGGTCCTTTGGGGGACCGGCTCTGTTCTGCCCCTCCCCTCCTTATGTAGGGCCAAGGTCTCTGAAGACCCGGGATTTCCCCACTGCCCTCTCACATGCCCTGATCCTGGAGACTCGAGGGCAGAGTGAACCCGATACATGAATGCAGCGTACCCCTTGCAAAGCCCAGATCAGATGCTGCAAAACTCAGGACTGAGGGAGGTGAGGAGACTCAGGGCTTTTTGTTCCTAAAGGCCTCCTTATCTAATGGGATACACAAAATAGAAAAGAAAAAAGAAGTAGAAACCTGAGATAGCAGCAACCTCAGAGAAATATAAGTGAGAACATAAGTAGTAGCATATGAACCCTGTAAATTCCACAGAGGGGCCGGGACCAGAAGGCAGTGCTGCTGGATCTAACCTCAGAGGGCTTCTAGGAGGAGGTGAATTTTGACGGGGGTGGGGAAGGGTGGAGTTAGGAAGGGTGCTGACTATTGGGCAGAGACAGCTGGCTGGCTGCCCTATCCCTCTCCCAGAGGCACTGCAGCACAATTCAAACATTAGGGAGGAAAACAGCCCCAGGGGTCCTCAGACTCCCACCAACAGCCTGTCCTATGTAACTAGCCCACTACCACAGTTGTTTCCAAGACTGGAGGGAAAGGACTTTCAGAGAAAAGCCACAAAACGAAGCCAGTTGAATCCCGATGTGCATGGGGAGAACCTGGTGTGGGTGGCTGTCCTTTGGTGTTTCTGGCTGAAGCTGGAATACCCTGGCCTCAGCTTTGGGGTGTCATGCCACAGCACATGGGGAAGCCCATGTATCACTTAGTGGACGTGAGGAGGGCAGAGGCTGAAGTGGAAAGAGGAACTGATGGTGGTAGATTGCCAAGTGCTGATAGCATGTTCAGCTCAGGTTATTTGGGAAGAGTTTTTCCAGTCCCAATTCCTTTGCCCACCCTGGCAGGCTGGTGTCCTTAGTCAGTTGAAGAATAGGCATTCTGCTCTCTGAAGCATCCTTCACCCCACATAGTCCGTCTTACCTGGGGCCTGGTAAGAGAGCCCAAGCTCTTCAAGCCCAAGTTCTTTCTCAAGGAACGTCATCATCCTCCCCGATCTGCAACAGCTTTCTGTTAGACGGGGAAGGAGGCAGATTTCTCAGCCAGGGAGGTGCTCCCCCTCTCCCTGAGACTGGCAATTCCAAGTCACAGCAGATTATATTGGAAGGATTCTTAGAGATCATTGATGACAACTCATACTACAAGCCCAGAAGGAGAAGGGGGTGGGGACTTATTCAGAGTTGGGACTGTAATCCTTGGTAAGAGAGATGCAGAATAATCTCTCCAACGAAACCAGCCTGGCTCCACACACTGTCTTTCTGACTCCATGGCCATGAAACCTTGAGTAAGTCTTTGAACAACTCTGAGCACCTGTTTCCTCAGCTGCCAAAAGCCAAAAGAGAAAGAAAGAAAAGCAAACAGATACCTCTTCGTAGAATGTTCTCTAAGATCTAGAAGATTATTGATAATAATAGCTATCGCTTATTGAGTACTGACTATGTGCCAAGGGCCATGCGAGACGCTATGTCCACATTACGTGGCATGCAATCATGTTTGCTGTAATTATTACTACATGCAGACCTCAAGAGTTGACACTGCTCCTGGATATGTCTCACCTTTGACAGCAGACTTCTGAGATGATAAAACTCCTATGGACCCCGGTTTCTAGAAATCAGGAAGACCTAAACTCGGGAAAGCGATCCATGTTCAGGCTGAGCAGTGACTTGCTGACCTGCGCTCCCACACTGAGGAAAGGTCACCAGCCCTCTCGTCCAAATGCAGCCTGCTCTCTCTTGTTTAAACAAGGCTAAGAAGGCAGGCAGGCAGCCCGTGGTTGGGGAGGAAGAAACAAGGGCTGTTTGGGATTCCATGTAGACTCTGGGCTATTGAAGCTGTCAGGCTGATACACAAGCTCTGTCAGGCTTATAGCTCTTGGCATTCTGGCCGCTTCCCCCTGATGACCATTTATAGTCAATTCCTCTGAAGAGGGTGTAGCCCTGGGGTTGGACAAAAGTGATGAAGTTGGAGAGGCACCTGGCCGAGGGGAGGCTGGCGGTAACTACTAGAAACCTCCCTACCTCCAAACACTACGGATGTCCCCGAGCTTGGGCTCAATGGCTCCCCCTTCAGGCTTGCGAGGTAAGAACAAGCCAGGACCAAAGGGAGGTTGGACCGTGGAATGAATGGAAAGATCGGCAGTAGTTAGTGGAGATTTAATGTAAGATGAGCCCGTATGTCTTTGTGGTAGGGAATTCAGTCCCTGTGCCCCTGAATTTTTCTTTTATTTTACCTTGAAATCTAATTTAAGACCGTTTTCTGCAAATTGGAAGTAGCAAACCTTTAACAGAGCTTGGAAAAGGGAAACAGGGCTTGACAGCGTCCACAGTCCAGTCTGGTTGTTGACCAGGTTCTGCCCTTGGCATCATTGTGATTTCCATGGTCTCTGCCTGGGGAGAGGGCATAGATTCCACGGGTCCTAGGAAGACCTCAAGCTCTCTTAGTGCCTAGGAGGAGGAAAGATTAAAGAAGGATCTGGCATCCACCCTGCAGACTTTGGGTTGGGTAAAAAGAACACTGCCCCCGAAGTCAGCTGGAGGAATTGCTACGAAGTCAGGAATCTGCAAATAAGGATGTGAAGAGAGGCTTGCAGCAACTGAGGCCACAGGAAAACAGTCCTTTGAGGTGGTCACGTGGGCCTGCATACACCCACTGGAATACAGAATAATAATATGTCCCTGTTAACTGTGAGAGGGATATCGGGGGTGGGGGGTGGGGGGGCAGAATGGGCAGAGGCAGGGATGGACAGGAGCATGGATAGTATTGTGTTAGGTTCTAGACACTGGGTTAGGAGTTTTATACACACTATTTTGCCTTTTAATGTTCAGAATCTTGGGAGGTTAGTTCCATTCTTATTTTACAGATGAAGAGGCTCATGGAAGCCAAGTAAATTCCTTGAGGTTTCAGACTTAGCAGTGGTGGAGCTGGAATTAAAACCTACTTTGTCAGGCTGTTTTTAGCAGTTTGTACCAAGATCAGTTCCTTGTTTAGGCGACTCCCATGGGGGCAGGGGCCGTTGTAGGTCCTCAGGAGGCCAGATTCCAGACCAGAGGGTACTGCTGTAGATCTAAGGATCCTTCTATCAGGCTAGTATAACTGGAGAAGCCATCTCCAGCTTGAAGAGGTGTCTGTTTTCCTTAGGAAAACAGCCTGGTCCCGGCACAGAGTGGAATGACACTGTCAAAACCTCATTTTTCTGTTTCATTTTTCTAGAACTTTCTAGAGGTTACGACTCTTCAGTTATGACATCCTTTCTTCCTTGGCCAAATGAAACCGTACTTGATTATATTACACAATTCTTTGGTTAGTTTCAATCCTGGGGATTCTGCGGCCCCTTTTACTAGCTTTAGGAGTTCATGATCACATTTTAAAAAAACCTTTTAGTGCAAACTACAAGTTCATTCATTCGTCCAAATTTATTGAGCACTTAAATATATGCCTGATGGTGGGTTCACTTCCGGGAACAGAATGATGAAACTTGTCTCTTCCTAGGGGAGGCAGATGCATAAACAAATACAATATAGTATGTGCCCAAACAGCTGGGAACAGCACCATATGGATTGTTACTCTCATTCCATTAGTTTTTCATCCATTGAAACAAAAACCAAAAACCAAACCAAAACAAAAACCCCGAGTTTATTGTAAGGTCCAATATTAAGTACTGGGAAGCCTCAGGAGTCTGCTGGGGAAGATAGATGGATAGATCAACTATATGGTACAAAGGAGATAAAAAATTTACACTAAATAAGGGCAGGTTTTTGGTAGGCATATGATTACTGATTTGCATAGAAGTAAATTATTTAGTACTTTATCTGGAACAGAGCAAGGACTTGATAAATGGTAATATATGTGGTTAGTATCATCACTATTATTATTTTTGGCAAACATTTGGTGAATCAATTTGGATTTTTTTCCTATAAAACTTATAAAATCCGGGTGATATTGTCATTTTTCCATTTTTCAGAGAAAACTGTACACAATATGATTTAAGTGGCTGCCCCAGACAATTTGAATTTGGAGTAAAGATACACAAATGAGAGCGAACACTCTGGCTCCCAACATACCCCTCTTGCTAAGGGCCCCTGAACCCACGAGCTGGCCATCCATCAGTCTGGTCTTTTCCACCTCAACATAAACTTATTCTGACTCTACCCCCAACCTCTTATGATCTAATCCTCAAAACATCTGACTTAGACTCTCCTTTAGGTACTCCCTACCTTCAGTAAGCTGCCAGGTCCGAGGAACCAATGCGTCTCTAACTTACTGTGTACACAGATTTCCCCCCCTCCCCCGCCCCCTCTTGTTAAAATGCAAATTCTGACTCACTGGGGGTGTGGGTGGGGCCTAAGGTCCTGCATTTCTAATAAGATCCTAGCTGCTGCTGCTGGTCCCAGGACCACACTTTGGGTAGCAAGCTGTCCGTCATAACTCCAAAGCCTCTCTTTCAACTATTTCCTTTCCTTATGCACACCCCCCCGCCGCCCCGAGCTCAGGCCATCCTAATCCTCTTCAGATGAGCCCCAAGCATCTCCCTGCCTCTACTCCCTACTTCCACCCCATCCTACATGCTTCTGCTAAATCCAGCTTCCTAAAGTGTAACTTCCTTTGGGGCGCCTGGGTGGCTCAGTCGTTAAGCGTCTGCCTTCGGCTCAGGTCACGGTCCCAGGATCCTGGGATCGAGCCCCGCATCGGGCTCCCTGCTCTGCGGGAAGCCTGCTTCTCCCTCTCCCGTTCCCCCTGCTTGTGTTCCCTCTCTCGCTGTGTCTCTCTCTGTCAAATAAATAAATAAAATCTTTTAAAACAAAAGTAACTTCCTTCATGTTACTGCCCTGCCCTAACGCCTCCAGAGACTCCCCACTGACCGGCAAACTAGACACAAATTTCTCCCACTGAAGTTAAGACCCTCTAAGATGGGGCATCTGGGTGGCTCAGTCGGTTAAGCGTCTGCCTTCAGCTTGGGTCACGATTCCAGGGTCCTGGGATCCAGCCCCGAGTCGGGCTCCCTGTCCGGCAGGGAGCCTGCTTCTCCTGCTCCTTCCTGCTCGTGCCCTCGCGTGCTCTCTCTCTCAAATAAAAATGAAATCTTAAAAAAAAAAAAAAAAAGACCCTCAGATTTAGCCTCAGCTTTTTCGGTGTGAGAAATCTCATGATTCCCAGGGATTCATCCTACCCATGATCACCATTACTTCTTGCCTTGGGGACTTTGTGGATACTCTTCCTTCCACTGATGCTCCTTCCTGCTCCCAACCATGGCCCTCATCTCAGCACCCAAGCCCTCTCCTACCCTCAAGCCCTGGGCACCCTCTCCCACAGCTGGAAACCGTCTCAAACCTACATAGCTCTTTGCCCAAATATGGTTATTTGTGTGCATCTTCCCTTGTGCGCTCCTTCATCTGTCTACAACCCCATAGCATCTCTTGCAGGGCCTGGCTCCCAGCAAGCCCTCAGTTAATTCACCCAGATGCCTGAGAGATCTATTTCTCAGTTCTTTTAATGGGACTGTATTCTACTTGCATTATTTATGTTCCTGTGTTAGATGTGTTTTAACATAGCAAACTACCTCAAATCCTTTTTGGAAATTGGGGAGTTATAAATCATAAATAATCAGCTGCAAGAGTAGAAGAAACATTCACTAAATGAATAAATGGATGCCTTCTTCAGGGCAGAGTAAAGAGCAGGTTACTGGCTGTCCTTCCCACTCCTTCTTGCCTCTGGCCCTTTTACCCCTCTGTCCCCTGAAGGTCCTCCTGCAGCTCTTTGGGGTCCTGTTCAACTTCAAGATGCAGGGGAAGCTCCAGCCCCTCCTGAACTGCGCCCCCCAAGACAAGCGGTTCTGTGGCCTCCAGCAGCATTCACTACTCATCTTATCCACTAGACTGTGAACCCCTTTATGTCATGGATCTCTGCCCCCCGCCCCCGCATCCCTCAGGTTGCAGCAGCACAATGGCCCCTGGGCCCAGCCTCACCTATTTCTCGCTGGCAAGCTTTGGAATCTTTGAGGGGCCCAAACACGCATGTCCCACCCCAGGCCTGTTGAATCAGATGGTTCTCAAACTTGAGCGTGGGTGCGAGTCATAAGCACCTGAGGGCTTGTTAAAACCCAGAGCACTGCACCACCCCGCCACAGACTACAGGATGGGACTAAGAATTTGCATTTGTAACAGGTTCCCAGATGATGTTGACGCTGTTTGAAAATGGCTCTTGGAGGTAAGGTCAAGCTGTTCTGTCTGTAAAGAAGAGAAATCACAGTGTGCTCAGGCAGGCACCATAGAAGCTTGATAAATACTTAATGGATTAAATTATTTGCTTCATCTATCTTAACTCTACCTCCCCAAATGGAATATAAGTAACTTGCAGCTAGAGATCAAGTCTTAGAGGACTTCTCTGGCAAATTCCATCCGGCAGAGCCCAGGGCTGGGCATTGAGTTGGCATACAGTGCATACCTTTGGATGAGTAACAGCTTTTCCTACCCCTCTTCCGTGCCAATGTGAGAGACCTAAAATCGCCTGTTTCAATCAATAAGTGGGAGGGCAGCTTCTGTCAACGTCGTTGAAACATTTGTGCCTGAGAGGTTTCCATGGGAGGAGGCTCAAGCCATTCATTCTGTACATCTCAGGAAATCAGTCAATTGAAGATCTGTCTCTCACCCAAAACATCATCGTAAATCAGCCCCTGTTCCCTAGGTTCTGTGTTGCGTATCTGTTGTGGTCTCGGAATTTCCCTTCTACAGTCAATACGCATGTGAGGACATCATTAAAACAGGCAGAGAAGGGGCGCCTAGGGGGCTCAGTGGTTAGCGGCTGCCTTTGGCTCAGGTCATGATCCCAGGGTCCGAGGATCGAGCCCCTCGAGCTCCGTGAACCCGCTTCTCCCTCTCCCTCTGCCACTCCCCCCTGCTTGTGCTCTCTCACGCTTGCTCTCTCTCAAATAAATAAAATCTAAAAAAAAATTATTTTAAAAAATAAAATAAAATGTGCAGAGAGGCCATGTAGCAATACATGCTCCTAAGGACTATCCTTCCCCAAATGTATTTATTTACCTTCTCAGGAAAAAAATAATTAAGTTCATGAGGGTATAGCTGGATTATTGAAAGAAATCCTTATTACCAGCATTTGTTTTATGCTTTGCAGAACGTTTCATAGCTTGTTTAGAAAAATAAGATCATCATCACCATTAGGCAGGAGGTCTTAATAACAAACAAATATGGTAGACATAATATGAAAATGGATGAGTTCCTCGTTTTTTTTCCTTTTGGACTAGAAATTGGAGAGATTTTTTTTTTGTGAGAGAGAGTGTGCACATGTGTGGGGGTGGGGAGGGGCAGAGCGAGAGGGAGTGAGAGAATCCACATCTCAAGCAGACTCCCCGCTGAGTGTGGAGCCTAATTCTGGGCTTGATCCCAGGGGGACCCTGAGATTATGACCTGAGCCGAAACCAAGAGTTGGATGCTTAACTGACTATGCCACCCAGGCGCCTCGAAAATAATTTTTTAAAGCAACAATTATTAATCAACTGAGAGTATTTGCAGAGAATTATGGAAAACACTTTTTCGTCCTTGTAGACTCAGGGCATCCTCACCATCCTGTGGGTGTTTCCACACCTTACCCGGGCCCAGGGGGCTGCCTTCCCTGCCCCTCTCCCCGTGTGCCCCCCCCCCCCCGCCCCGGCACAGCTTGGCGTCTCCACCATAATGGCACTTAACCCCACTGCCTTCCAACAGTCGGTTGACCACTTTTTATTTTGTTAAGCGTGAGATAGTTAAGATTGAAGCAGTAAAGCTAATATAAATTATAACCGACGCAGCACACAGATTTTCGACCTTTGTTGACTCCATCCAGTAAGCTCCGTATTCTGATGCTCCCTCGTTCGGATGTTAGGCGTACTCCGATGATTCCCACACCTGCCGGGAGGGCCTCATTTGTAGCCTGCAGCACTGGGAGCCCAAGCAGATACTAGGAGCCACTAGGACCCTTTTCACCCACTGGGTCTGTTTCTTCTTCCTCCTTCCCCTGATGCCCAGGCTCGCCCGGGTGGGGCCAGCAGCTGTGTCTTCACAGTGGCCTGCAGGTAATCATGCAGGAGCGCGTTCTGGAGGGTTCACAGCCCGATATTTATCTTCTCACTGTAAGTAGCTGTTAAATAGCTCCCAGGAGACACTGGGGTTTTTGCTGAGCTTTCCAGACACTGCAAAAATAACACACACATATCCACATTTAAGCACATTTGTATCTTTAATGCTTTGACAGATCATTGGTCTTTCCCACACTTTCTAAAGGTCTTGGAGCCAAGCCTAGATAGGAACTACTTCACGAACTTCTTGAGAAAAAACTGTCTTTTATATTTGAAACCCCCAGTGCCTAGCACAACTCCTGGCACATAAAGGAGGCTAAAGAATTAGATACAGGAGGGGTCCCTGGGTGGCTCAGTATATTAAGCATCCGATTCTTGATTTTAGCTCAGGTCATAATCTCAGGGTCTTGAGATCAAGCCCTGCAGTGGGCTCTGTTCAGTGGGGAGTCTGCTTGAGATTCTCCCCTCTTCCTCTACCTCCCCAAATAAATAAATCTTTAAAAGAAAAAGAATTAGATACAGGATCGCAATAGTCATGGCTAATATTCACTGAATATTTTCTCTGGGCCATACTGAGAAGCCCTTTATGGGACGATATTATTTAATCCTCATAACCACCTGTGACCTAGGCACTAGTAAGCACCATACTCAGTAAATGAAAATGACCCAGGGCTCAGCGGGGTGAAGTAACTTGCCCAAGCCCTTCAGCCAGAAGTGATAAGGCTGATTTTAAATCCAGGTCTGTCTTCCAGAGCCGCTCTATTTACCACAGTACGATATAAGGTTAACAGTTGAATAAACCTTGATCTTAGAGACTGTAAATATTTAGGTTGTCTACTGGCTTTGTGATTTATTGCAAAACTGAAATAACATACCCAACAGCATAACATGAAGAAATGGGGCACCTGGGTGGCGCAGTCGTTAAGCGACTGCCTTCGGCTCAGGTCATGATCCCAGGGTCCTGGGGTCGAGCCCCGCATCGGGCTCCCTGCTCAGCAGGAAGCCTGCTTCTCCCTCTCCCACTCCCCCTGCTTGTGTTCCCTCTCTCGCTGTGTCTCTTTGTCAAATAATAAAATCTTTAAAAAAATTATAAAAAACAAACAAAAAATATGAAGAAATAACGAGCAGTGCCTTTTAATGAGTGAGATGGTGGGGTCCACATGGGTTCATGGGCCCACCCAAAAGCAGCAGGCCATGGCAGCACTGTCCCTGGAGTCCTCCAGTCCGGTTTCTAGCAGTGGAGACTGGCACTCAGGCCTTCCACGGTGCCTAAACTCTCTACTATTTTCTTGTTCTTAAATCGCTATCTCCAGGACAGAGGCATTTTATCAAGATTACAGCATTGTGTTATCTGGGTGTGCTGAGAGTTAGCTAGCTAACTCATTAAGGGGGATTGCTCACTCTGATAGATGGGATGGCAGGCTATAATTGGAGGGCACTTCGAGGCTGAGAAGCAGCACGTGACTTGCCTAAGATCCCAGGGTAGGTCGGAGACGGATGCTATTAGAACCCCAGTCACCTAACCATACCATCCAGGGCACTTCCCCTTACCCCATCTTCCTACCCTGACGAAGGCTGGCTGGCCATCAGAATATAAGCAAAGCAGTGTAGAGTACTTTTCAGGGGAGGTCGGTGGTGGTGAGTGATCTGTGTAGCCGAACCTGAGGGTTTTGTGCGGACGGGACCACATAGGAAGGAGCAGGAAAAAATTCAGGTAATAAATGATTGCAGAAAGGGGCATGGTCTGCGCTGAGTCCGTCCCGAAGTCTGGTGGCTTAGGAGAAGACAGTGGTTCACCTCTGGAGGGCGCCCTGGAGGCACTTAGAACAACTAGCACTTAAGCTTGAAGGCCAGAGCTCCTCCAGTCCCTGCTGGGTCCTTTACCTGCACCTCACTTACACCTGGGCAGGGCACTGAGCCTCTGCACCTTCATTTTGTCTTTATTCGTGAAATAAAGAAGTTGTCCTGGTGATTTCCAAAATATTCTAGCTCTGACGTTCTAGGGTTCTCCTGAACTGGGATTATTTAAGGCTAGGCCCCATGTTTGGGGCGCCTGGGTGGTTCAGTCGTTAAGCGTCTGCCTTCGGCTCAGGTCATGATCCCAGGGTCCTGGGATCGAGCCCCGCATAAGGCTCCCTGCTCAGCAGGAAGCCTGCTTCTCCCTCTCTCACTCCCCCTGCTTGTGTTCTCTCTCTCGCTGTCTCTCTCTGTGTCAAATAAATAAAATCTTAAAAAAAAAAAAAAAGGTTAGGCCCCATGTTCTAAACCCTCTCAGAACATTCTGCAACTGTGACCATCACCTCTCCAAGCTCTTGTGCCTTTTGTTTGGAATGCAGAGCCAGCTGATAAATTGGTCCCAGGTATTTTACCTCTATGATTCCTCCATTCTCCCAGGACTAAATGTACCCCTCAATTCTTAAGGGGCACCTGGGTGGCTCAGTCAGTTAAGCGTCTGCCTTCGGCTCCGATCACGATCCCAGGGTCCAGGGATGGAGCCCCACATTGGGGTCCCTGCTCAGTGGGGAGTCTGCTTCTCCCTCTCCCTCTGGTCCTCCCCCTGCTTGTGCTCTCTCTCTCTCAAGTAAATGAATAAAATCTTTAAAAATTATATAAATAATTTAAGGGGGCACCTGGGTGGCTCAGTTGGTTAAGCAGCTGCCTTCGGCTCAGGTCATGATCCCAGGGTCCTGGGATCGAGCCCAACATCGGGCTCTTTGCTCAGCAGGGAGCCTGCTTCTCCCGTGCCTGCCGTTACCCCTGCTTGTGCTTGTTCTCTGTCTCTCTGTCTCTCTATCTCTCTAGCTCTCTCTGTGTCAAATAAAATCTTTAAAAATAAATAAATAAATAAATAAATAAATAAATAAATAAATAACTAAATAACTAACTTAAACTCTGGGATAAAATATCCACCTTTGCAAGGCCCCAGCTGCATGGATAGCACAAATGGGCAAGACCCTCAAGCTCCTAAATGTAGGCCGATAAGGATTACAGAACAGGCCATTGCTCACGTGGCTTCCATGGAGGGCTGTCCCACTAGCCGAGATGCCTAAAAGTTCTAGAGCTATTTAGTCAGGGCTTTAGGATAGGGACCTAGTTCTGTGTCTTCAAGTTTGCTTCCAATTACCAAGAGAAACTAGCTTCTCACAGACAAGTAGAAGTCAAGTCAGGATAGGGGGCAAGGAGATCATATTTGACACCACCTGTGTGGAGCGGAGGATGACAGAGGGCATGTTTCAGCCCACGCTCTGTCTTGCCACAGAGCAGGAGAGCTGAGAAGTATGAGGGCTCCATATTCATCCTGGGGAAGGCCATCAGCCCACTTTTTGGCCATGATGGGTGTCTAATCCATTGGGATTCTCTGAAAGGGAACCGAAAAGAACCAGAGGAAGAAAAGCCAAAGATTTAGGAATTTACTCAGCCTAGAGGTGGAAAGAATAGTGTCTGGGAGCAAGTTAAGTGGGCCAGTTGTTTAAAAACAAATGCTTCATAAATGTTGTTCTGCTCAGTGTCTGGTTTGTTGGCCCCTTCCCTGTTAGTCCATAGTAAATTTCCTTTTGAATGTTCCAGCCTGCCTTTGCTTTATTAAAGGGCATGAAAACGGGTTTTGTGCTTTCCATACCTGGACCAAAATCTTCAGTGGGGGAGGTAAATCTCTGGGGATTTATGTGTGATCCGAGCATAGAGGACTCAAAGGAGAAGCTGACAGGAGAAAAAAGGAACTTCAGAGAGAAAGATCAGATAAAAGTTTTGAGTTGCGCCTTCCCCCAGAAAGAGAAAGTAGCTGAAACTCTTATTTGCTCCACCCCCGGAGGTTGTTCTGTGCCTGGAGAGAGAGAAGGGCTCAGTGTTCCAAACGATGGGCCAGCTTGAATGTCAGGGCTTGGTGCAACCCGCACCCTGAAGCCTGGGAGCTCCATCAGCAGAAGTCCAGGGAGAGGCTTTCATGTCAATTACATTTAACGTCATTGCTCTGTACTCTCTCAGCCAGATGCGTTTCATCGCAAGAGATTTCATTTCCTAGAGAAAAACCTTTAGAAAAAAGAACAAATGTCCTCGATGAACTTCCTTTGAGGGCAGTCTATCAGCCCACTGCCTGAAATGCTTTCCCAACATGCTTTCCCTCCAGGCATCTCTTACACAACCTCTGGGCTCAACGTCCCTTACGGGGCCCTACAGAGGATGTGTGATAGGCGCCATGGCCCTGAGTTTTAGTAGTTTACAGCCTGCTTGGGCTGTATGATAACACCACATGAAAAGACATGGGGCAAATATGGAGCCAAATGAGAAAAAAAAAATGACAAGGGACTTGGCAAGTATTTTCCCAAGTTGAGCTTTGGGGAAAATCAAAAGTGGCTGCCCTTCCGGGTGATTTTAGTCTGTTGGGGCTGTCATAACAGTACCGCGGATTGGGTGACTTCTTTATACAAGAGAAATGAACTTTCTCATGGTTCTGGAAATTAGAAATCCAAGATCAAGGAAGGTGTCAGCAGGGGTGTGGTTGATTGTCTTATCCAGGTGTCTTCCCCTGGTCTTCCTTCTGCACCTGTTTGTATCCTAATCTCCTCTACAAAGACATCAAGCAGATTGGATTAGGACCCACCTTAATGGTCTCACTGTAACTCAATTCCTCTTTAAAGACCCTATCTCCAAATACCTTCACATTCTGAGGTACTGAGGGTTAGGATTCCAACATCTGTGTTTGGGCGTGTAATTCAGCCCCTTACAGGGGGTGTTGAGAGGAGGAAACAATTCACACCCATTGAAAAGGGATGTAATCTATCCATACGGCTGCGGTGCTACCTGCCAGGTGTGCAGTACTATGGGAAGGAGCTCAGGAGAGGGAGAAATTGCCATGAGCCAGTGTGGTTGGAAGAAGTCTGGCCTGAGGAGCAGAAATTGAACTAGCTAAAAAGGAAAGGGAGGTAAGTTTTGGATGAGGGTGGAGTGTGGGTGAACAGGAGAGGAGGAGAGCACATTCCTGGCAGAAGGGATAGCCGGGAAGATGGTGCAGATGGGGTGCTAAAGAGACATGCTCAGGGGATGTGAACTAGACCAATCGTGTAAGATTGGAGCGTTCATTTGGGGGGACAGGAGGAGAGAAGAGCCTGAGACAGCAAGCTGCAAGTGGAGAGTGGGGGATGGGCTGCAGATAGACTTTCTGTCTGGTCCAGGGCTTTTAAGCTGGCTAGTAAAATGGTAACAAGAATAACAGGCGTATCGCTGCTTACGACCCTTAAGATTTTTCATGAACATTATCCCATTTCTTCACCATGAATATGTAACGAAATCAGCAGGGCATCGTCATAACCATTCTGTAAATTTGGAGATTCAGGTGGAGGGAGTTTAATTGCTTGACCAGATGTAAGGGGCTGTGATCGGAATTCACTCCAGGTGAATTAATCCAACAGGCCTGCGAAGAATGCCTTTGCAGAGTGAGGAGCAGGGGGCCGGGAGTTATTAGAAGAACAGGAGTGCAGTGGTGAAAGCCTGAATTAGAGGAGTGGTACTAGAATTGGAACAGTTTAGGGGCGCCTGGGTGGCTCAGTCGGTTAAGCATCTGCCTTCGACTCAGGTCATGATCCCAGGATCCTGGGATCAAGTCCCCACATCGGGCTCCTTGCTTGGCGGGAAGCCCGCTTCTCCCTCTCCCACTTCCTCTGCTTGTGTTCCCTCTCTTGCTGTGTCTCTCTCTGTCAAATAAAACAAACAAACAAACAAAAAAACATAGGAAAAATGAAGACGCCAGGAAATAAGCAAAAATGCCTCTGGGAAGTGTACCGCACTTGGTTCTCATCAGATTTCTGTATCTCAGCATAAATTAATTTATGAGATTCTTTCTTGGCTTTGGAAGTAGGAACAGGGAGGACATAAGTACAACTATGTTCCCCAATGCCCCCGACAAACACTCAGTATATTGTACTGGAACTGTGTGTGCGTATATCTGTCTCCCCGACCCCAGACTATAAGCTCCCCCAGGAAAGTGACAGTCTTTTCTTCATCTTCATATAGCCAATACCCAGTAAAATTCTTCAGTGGTAAGAAGCTCAATAAACATCTTTTGAATGAATGAGAGAGAGTGAACAAGTAGGACACCAGTAGAGGGGAGGAAAAGAGCATAAAAAGCAGAGGTGAAGGACCTTGAGGACAAGTGTCAGAGACTTCACAGGGGTCCCCAGGACAGCCTCATATATAGGCAGGTAAATCCAGCCTACAAGAGAGCTCTACAAGGCCAAAGAAATGTCACATAAGTGGCTTTGACCGCCAGATCACTGCAGGCAGCTGTGGACTTTACTTTGCAGAATTAATAAACTTTATTGTGAAGAATTATATGGTGGATTTTCTAAAGCGTGTGGACTTTATCATACAGAATTGCTGGGGAAATGGCATTGATGACATAAAATGACTTATTTCATGGAATAGGTTTCTAGGCAGAAATGAATGATTTCTTCTCCATAGCCTTACCTGTTTGTGCTCCAGAGGTCCATTCCCCTAAGCTCCTGGATGCTCTCCCGCCTGCTTCCCGCTGCCATCCCTATGCTGCATCTCTGCCTGGCACATGGAAGGGCCCCCTCTTGAATGGACAAGTCTGGCTATAGAAGATGATGAGATAAGATGGAAGGACCCAAATACATCAGAGCGACTTATTCTCTTCTCACCGTGTTTATTAAGAAGCCTGCATGGGCTAGGATCACCTGACCTGCTGTCCTTTTGTTTCCCCGGGATATAACTATAATCAGGGGCTCTTAAGTCCGTTTGTTTCAATAAGCAAGTCTTGTGAAAAATACCAAGATGGGTGCCAGACGGCCCCTGCCTTCCAGGAATTTATTCTCTCCAATGGAAGAACAATGTCTTCCTGGTTAGTGTTGAATTTCTCCCATGCCCTTTCTACACCGAGCAAATCCCATTCTCATGCATGCAGTGGAAGTGCTAAGAGTTTTAGACGTTAGTATATGTGCTGCAGAAGCGAGCACTAAAATTTCCAGAAGTTAACACCTTCTCACCAAGGCTCAGTGGGCTCTTCAGAGCCCCGAGTTGTGGCCTCTTCTTCCCAGCCATCTCTTCTGGTCATCGTCTAGAACCTGCCTCTGATATCTGGCCCATCCCTCACCACATCCTAGCCCATTTCCCCTTGCTTGAGCACATGCGTTGATTATAGAGGAACTAGAATATAACCCTTGCCTTGCAAAGCAGTGAACGAAGGCTCTGTGAGGGTACAGCCCTGATAGGGTGGGAGTAGCCCTTAATGTGCTACTGATGTTTCAGGGAGAAGCCAAGACATCAGGCGGACACCCTAGATCTCAGCCTCTATGGAATAGAACAGCAGGCGTAGGTTAGTGAAGGAGAAGTCTTGCTAATTTAAAAAATGTTTAGTACTGACCAGATCCGGGGTTATGCACCTAATTGGCTCTCTTCACACTGAGTATGAGGGCAGAAGATTGGGGGCGGGGAGGTTGGCATTCAGACTTGGAGTTCTTCAATGCGTGATCTGTCCATCTCTTAGAAGGTCTGAATTCTGGGGGTAAAGATCCCCACCGTCCAAGGAAACAATCCTAGGCATCAAAATACTTCCCACTCACAAGCTAAGTCTCTGTGTGTGTCTGTTATGTGACTGGTAGGAACTAGAACAGGAACCAATGTATTTTATGAACAGGTAAATTTAGGGTGATCCTGTGATGGGGCTAAATTTTCTTCCCTTTCTCTTGCCCCTGGCAGGCCCATCCTTGCACGCTAAGCTTCAAGCTGCCAGAACTTCAGACCACTGATGCTCTGTCCATTTTTATTTAGATTCCATCCAAATGCCTTGGTGCAGAGTTCATGCAAACCTGCAACCGCATGGCGTAGTGGAAACAGCATGGTGTAGTGGAAATAGCATAAGCTCTGAGGTCAGAAGGCACTAGGTCAAATGCTGGCTTTGAAAGCTACCCAAAAGCTCTGTAACCCTAGACATAAGAGCAAACACTTAGGGCGCCTGGGTGGCTCAGTTGGTTGAACGACTGCCTTCGGCTCAGGTCATGATCCTGGAGTCCCAGTATCGAGTCCCGCATCGGGCTCCCTGCTCAGCAGGGAGTCTGCTTCTCCCTCTGACCCTCCCCCCTCTCATGTGCTCCCTCTCTCTCACTCTGTCTCTCAAATAAATAAATACAATCTTAAAAAAAAAAAGAGCAAACACTTATGTAGCACTCAAAACACACCAGGTACTATTCTATGTGTCCTACAGATTATATTAATTCATTTAATTCTCACCACTGACTCATGAGGTTGTAGTATTACTCCTTTATAGGTGGAGACACTGAGATATGGAAAGATGAAGTAACTAGCTCCTGGCTAAGCTGCAGACCCAAGATTTGAATGTACACAGTCTGTTTGAGCCTCAGTGTCCCCAACCACTACTCTATACTGCTCCCTATTAGGCAAATTACATTACCCCCATTCATTTCTTTAACAACCATTTCCTGAGCACCTTCTGTGTACCAGCACTGCACAAGGTTCTGAAGATACAGTGAGGAAGGATATGACCCTGATCCTTCAGGCACCACTGACAATCTAGTAGGGGAGATGTCATAACTCAGAGCCCTAGGTTGGAGGTGTGCAGACAGCGCTCGGGGAATGGGAAGAAAGGGCAATCAAAAGAGGCTTGCTAAAGGAGGAGACCCCTAGGTCTTAAGGTCCCAATGGAAGGTAGACCAGGGGGCCATAGATAAGATAAAAGGGTAGGGAAGGGTGCTCTAGGTGGAGGAAGTCATGAGTGCAAAGACTGAGGTATAACAAACAGCTCACATGCAGAATAAGAAGCAGTTCAGTGTAGCATGGGAGTGGAACAGTTACAAGGGATGAGGTTGGTGCACCAAGAAAAGTCAGATCTCCAAGGGTTTTTCTGCCATGTAGAATTTGAAATTGAACCTGAAAAAAAAAAGAAATTTAATTTAATTTTTAAAAAGATTTTATTGTTTGAGAGAGAGAACGAGAGAGAGCATGAGCAGGGGGAAGAAGAGGGAGAAGCAGGCTCCCCGCAGAGCAGGGAGCCTGACATGGGGCTCGATCCCAGGACCATGGGATTATGACCTGAGCTGAAGGCAGACGCTTAACTGATGAGCCAGCCAAAAAATGCCCCCCAAAATGGCTTTTTAGAAAACAGGTAGTGAACGAATCAGAAAGTATACAACTAAAAGCGAGGCATCCATTTTGCAGGTAACACAGTGAAGATCCACATGACAGACCTACCACAGGGCAGCAAGGATGGAGAGGGGTCGGAGTCAAAGGCATTCGGGAAGCAGAACCCACAGGACAGGGGTGGGCTGAATGCAAAGCAAAAGAGGAGACAGGGGCCCAGTGTGTCTCTGGTTCTGGCTGAGGAAATAGGGGATGGTACCATTCAATCAGATAAGGAACACAGAAGGCATGATGCTGAATTGGGGGCCCTCTGAGTTTGAAGTACCTGTGAGACATCCAAGGAGAGCTACTTTCGCTGGATCTGCTGGATTTAGGGGAAGAGGTCTAGGTGGTAGGGCTAGATTAGGAAATTGTCAGCATTTAGGTGCATGGAAGCCTTGAGGGTGACGAGAAGCTGGGGGTAGCACCAGTATTCACAGGACCTACCTATGAGGAAGCAGAACCAAAGATGGAAGCTGGAAAGCTAGAGAAGGGGGTATCACACAAGCTAAGGGCAGTTTTAAGAATGATGACACGTCGTAGAACCAAGGGGGTCTACTTCTTGTCTACACATCTAACTCCCCACCAAGACAGTCACCTGAGAACAGGGTTGTGCCTGATTCAGCTCTGTCCTCCCCCAACAGTAGGCACTTCATATAAGAGGATTAAGGAAATAATAAGAACCAACATTTATTGAGTGTATACTTGTGACACTAAACATTTTGCATGGAGGATCTCATTTGATCCTTGCAACCACGTTATTAGGAATGATCTTTTATTATTTATTTATTTATTTATTAAGATTTTATTTATGTATTTGACAGAGAGAGACACAGCGAGAGAGGGAACACAAGCAGGGGGAGGAGGAGAGGGAGAAGCAGGCTTCCCGCCAATCAGGGAGCCCGATGCGGGGCTTGATCCCAATGACCTGAGCCAAAGGCAGACGCTTAATGACTGAGCCACCCAGACACCTCAGGAATGATCTTTTTTTTTTTTTTTAAATGGAATATTATCAAGCTTAAAAAGAAAGAAAAATCTGCAATATGGGACAAATGGATAAACCTCGAGGACATTATACTAAGTGAAATAAACCAGCCACAGAAGGATAAATACTGCATGATTCTACTTACATGAGCCATCTAAACCAATCATATTCATAGAATCTGAGTAGAGTGGTGGTTGCCAGAGCCTGGGGAGAGGGGGAAATGGGAGTTGCTGGTCAACAGCATAATTTAAAAATTAAAAAACAATAAAGAGTGGATACCTGGGTGGCTCAGTAGGTTAAGCATCTGCCTTCAGCTTGGGTCATGGTCCCAGGATCCTGGGATCGAGTTCCACATTAGGCTCCTTGCATTAAGTTCCTTGCTCATCGGGGACCTTGCTTTTCCCTCTGCCTGCTGCGCTCCCCCCACCCCGCTTGTGCTCTCTCTCTCTCATTCTCTCTCTCCCCCCCTGGAAAAAAAAAAAGAGTTGCTCTTTAATTTTAGGGTCACATTTCAACTTTTGAGATCATATGAGTAGCCCTAAGGGGAGTGCCTAGACAATCTGATCTTCCTTATCCTACCCCTAACAACCTGGTCCAAGGTCCAACCTGAAGAACTTTGACTAGATCAACTTAATTCTCTCTTTCTGGCTCTACCAAAGATAATAGTCCACCTTCTGGGCCACAGTGGAGAGGAGAAAATTTGTGTGAATAAGTACTACTATTGAAGTCTTTGTGTGCATTCATGCAAAATCAAAGAAGTGATACAACAAAATCCCTGTCTTAAAAACACATTCCCTATGCTTTGGGGGATGAGATCTGCACACTGCAAATGATGAGTACGAGACAATGTGAGCCACCTCATGAAAAATTATTTAAATTAACTCACTAATTAATTTTGTATGCTGAAGTGATGAATGACAATAACCGGGTAAATGCCTCAGCAGTGCACAGATGGAAGAGCCCACTGTGAGCCAGAATCTGGTTAACTTGAGCCAGGCTTAGAAAGAGCTCCTGGAGAGTAGTGGTTCTCAAATGGGGAAAACATCTGGCAATGTCGACACTGCTGATTGCTGCCACTTGACGGGAGAGAGAGGGTTAGAGAGTGGGTGCCACTAGGGTCTAGGGCACAGAGGCCAGAGATGCTGCCGTACATCCTATAAGGCCCAGGACAGCTCCCGCAACAGAGAATTATCTGGCCCCAAATGTCAACAGTGCTGAAAAGTTGAAAAATGTTGAAACCAAACCAAAGTTGAGAAACTCTGATCTAGAGGCGTCAGAGAGGAAGCCTTTGAGCAGAGGTTGGGGGAGGTGGGATGGCCATGTAGTGAAGTAGCAGATGGTGGAACCATAGAGACACCAAACCACGCCCCCATACCCTAATCTAGAGGGTTCTCTCTCCCAACTCATGACAACCCATCTTCTGACATACGGCTGACCAGCCACAACAGATGTAAGAATCACAAAGTTAAAATCTTAAAATGTTAACCACGGAAAGGGTGCTTAGAGACCCAGTGTAACCCCTCAGGATTACAGATGTGGACACTGGGCCAGAAAGAGAGGGAAGTGAGGTCCTGCCCCAGCTCTGGAACCCAAGCCCCTAACGCACAGCCCAGTCCTCCTGGTGTTTTATTTCTGATATCTAGGAATCCAGTAACCTTTTGAACATCTCTTATCCAGGGTGGATCAGTTGAAAACTGTTCTGCAGCTCAGAGGTTTGCCAGGTATTTCTGTAAAGGATCAGACAGTAAATAGTTTAGGCTTTGTAGGCCATGCAATTTCTGTCACAGATACTCAGCCCTGCGGCTGTAGTGTGAAATCAGCCACGGGCAAGGCGAACCTGCGTGAGTGTAGCTCTATGTTCCAATAAAACTGATTTATGGACGCTGAATTTAAATTTCATATAATTCTCATGTGACAAAGAACATTATTCTTTTATTGTGTTTCTGCCACTTAAAAGTGTAAAAACCATTCTTAATATTTAGTTCTCGGCCATACGAAAGGTGGGGGGCCGCGGGGCAGGGACAGGAAAAGTGTTGCCAGATTTGGCCCCTAGGTCAAAACTGCTGATATTATAGCAAATCCCTCTAGCTTGCTTTTTTTTTTTTTTCCACCTTTTATAAGTATAAACCCCATTTGGGAACTGAAGGTAGGTCCCTGTATGCTAGCATGGAAAAACTTCCAAAACCTAGTGAAAATAAAGTGAAAACCATATGTACAATAGAATCCAGTTCTGTTCAAGGTAAAACAAAGTTTTCTATGTCTGTGTGTAGACGTACACGTACGTATGATGACAGAGGAAAATTTAGAAGAATAGTCATGAAATCGATGTCAGGAATTACGTGGGGGAGGGAAGGAAGATTGAGGAGAATGGGTCAAGGGAGCCCTTAAAGTGTTCCTCTTTTTTTTAAAGGAGAGTATATTTATGTATTAGCCCTGTAATTCTTTAAAGTTTTAAATTTAAAAAGGGTTAATGTGTATGTCACACTAGGGTTAATGCTCATCTTACACGAGTTTGATAAATTTGTCCCTGGCCTCCCCCCAAAATCGAGCCCTTCCTTGCTGGTTTTACCTAAGGGAGTTGGGGAACCTCCCACAAGTAGAGAGAGGCTCCAGGCCTTGGGGGTTTTCTGGTCATTTTCTGCTATTTGGGGGTGGGGAGGTGAGGCATGCCCTTACACTAAATTAAGTGGGGGGGGTGTGGAGAGAAAAGAAATAAATTAAAACAACCACAGTGGTGCTCTTTCTGCGGGGACACTGGCGGTCCAGGGTCCTTGGAGGATCTGACTTTGGAAGCCAGAGGGAGAAGGGAGCTGGAGAAGGCTGCACAGCCTGGGCCCCCAGGGGTCTTGGGGGTCTTGGCGCGCTCTCTCTCTCTCTCTCTGCAACCCTGCAGCCCATCAGCCCATGTGGTTGCAATCATGAAGCTGAAGCCAGGCGCCTTCCGCCCTGCAGAAGCCCAGAAGCTTGGGTGGCCCTGTGACTTCTTTGTTAGCGAGGAGCTGGGCCCCATGGGGGCGGCAGCCTTCCCCTTTCTATGACATTCCGGAAATTGTGCGGCAGCCCCGGGCCACGAGCTCCGGGGCTGCCTGGGGCCGCTCCGGGTCCCTGGGGAGAAGTAACCCTGAGACCTCCGGGCCAGCACAGGCCAAAGCAAACAGTGAGCACGTGTCCCCAGCGCAGCCTCTGGTGAGACTGTTCGTTCTTCGGGAGATGGTCATCTCCCTCCTGGGACCCCGCAGGCAACACCAGTCTTTTCTCCTCTCCCTCCCTCTGCCCTTCCCCGCTTTGAACTGGTTTCCTCTGAATGTGATACCACAGTTGTGAACTTTCCATGTGGGGTTTGAAGGGTCAAGTCCACATTCCCAATGTGGAAGGTTAATTTGCTTTTCTAGTAAAGAAGGGTTGCATGGTCTAGGGGAGTCCAGGAACTGGACCGGGGAGGTTTACTTATCCAGTTTGGAAGGGGGACAAATCCTGTCTGTCAGTGTAGGCTGCTGGTCGCTTCTAAAACCCAGGGCTGTTAGCCGCCCATAAATAAGATTCCACTTAGGGCAAGTCATTAGTTAAAGTTACACTTTGGGCCCCACATTTCTGAAGTATTGCTTCAAAGGAACAATCTGGGTTCCAGCCACGAAATGTTGCACAGGAAATGCAAGTCTTTGGGCAATCTTCTTAATTCAAGGCAACCCAATACTCCTGGAAAATACTCCTGTCTCTGACAGACACCACATTTTGGACTTTTTCCCACCATTCTATCATCTTGTGGTATAACTGTCTCTCCTTAGCTTGACCATTCATACCTATCGTTTGTAGACTCTGCAAATCAGGGTTGCCATTTTCACAGAACTACCTTACTTTTTCGGACCGTCAGCATGAACGTCGCAACGATGTTTGGCAACTTTCTTGAGTATTTTGCTCTTCAACTCGTTTTTTTGTTTTGTTTTGTTTTTAAGTAGGCTCCACGCCCCGTGTGGGGCTTGCATTCACGACTCTGAGGTCAAGAGTCCCATGCTCCACCGACCAAGCCAGCCAGGCATCCTGTATCTTGTTATTCTTGAGGTAAATGAGGAAAAGGGGAAATTTCACAGGATCAAAACCAGTTCATTTATTTATTGCTGCTTTCAGATTTATTGCAGCTGGCTTCCATGATCCAAGACCCTCTTTGCAGTTCATTTGTCAAACACTGCGAACAGAGCGGTGGTGCTGGAGTGTGAATGTGAACACAGGACACCCCCCACTTACAAACTCCTCGGGCTCCCCGTTGCCCATGCATCAGGGATACATTCTGATCTCCTTATATGTCATGCACACTTTTCCTGGTCTGGCCCTATCCTACATTTCTAGCTCATTTCCAGTCCTGAGGTCCTGTCAACTCTCTACTGAAGTCCCTGGCAATGTTTCATCTTTCCCTGAACATTTCTCCAGGTCATCCCAACACGTCTGGAATGCCTTCGTGTGCGATTAGAACGTCATAGCACAGAGAAATAGGAAACGTTGTGGTAACAGCTATTTAGGAAATAGATTTCTCCACGTCTACCCTCCAGACAGCTTCCCCTGTTCCACATGTAAGTGGGATCGTACAGTAATTGTCTTTGACAATTCCCCACTCACAATCGTTTGTTTGCTGAGTCCCTGTGTAAGGGCCTCCGCCCACTTCCCAGTCTGAGTCCTGTGTGGGGCTGAATCAGTCTGGAGGAAGATATAAATCCTGTCTTTCTGAGTTTACTCAGAAAGGTGCTATTTGCACCAGCAGAGGCCCTGGCTCTGTACTTATGGTTAGCTCTGCTCCTTCCTGAGAGGTTTCTGCTATACACGTCCTCCCTCTTGCTAGGATTATTACTTTCTTTCCACTTTTGTACTCCTCATTATATCAGCTAAGTTGTCTTTCATACTTGGTGCTTTAAAAACAAGCCCTGCGGGGCACCTGGGTGGCTCAGTCTGTTGAGTGTCTAACTTCAGCTCAGATCATGATCCCAGGGTCTTGGGATCAGGCCCCACACGGGCTCCCTGCTCAGCTCTCCTTGTGCTTGCTGCTCCCCCTGCTTGTGCTCTCTCTCTCTGTCAAATAAATACGTAAAATCTTAAAAAACAAAACAAAACAAACAAACAAAAAGAACAAGCCTTCCTGTGATTAATCCTTACAATAGCCACTACTGTGAAATAGGGACTATTATTAGGCAATTTATGGATAATTAAACTAGGTTTAGTGAAGTTAAGGATCTTATTGAGGCCACATTGTAAATGGCAGCATGAGAACTCCATTCTGACCCAAGCCCATTTTGGTGACCATTCTCCACGCTGTTTTTAAACCTACTATTTTAAGAGTTTGAGGGAGTAAGTTTGGGGCTTATTTTGTTGTTATTGTCTGTTTGTTTTGTTTTGGTTCCTAATCTTAAGTACATAAAATTAAGCTAAGAGGAGTTAACTATTCCCTCCAAGACTCAAAATATTCTTTTCCATATTTGTTGTCTAACCTCTGTGGCTACCAGAAAATCAATCTATTTTCTTTCTTTCTTTCCTTCCTTCCTTCCTTCCTTCCTTCCTTCCTTCCTTCCTTCCTTCCTCTTTTTTCTTTAAAGATTTTATTCATTTATTTGAGAGAGAGAGAGCAGAAGGGTAAGGAGAAGCAGGGAGCCCAGTGGACCCTGGGATCATGACCTAAGCCAAAGGTAGCCGCTTAACCAACTGAGCCACCCAGGCGCCCCACCAGAAAATAGATCTTAATGGAACTGACAGGGCAAGTGAAATTTCTGTACCCTTTATATCTGAGGGAGGAGAACAAAGAACTAGAAGTGAATGGTTGAACTATTTGCAGGGAGGAAAAACAATCATCTAGATCCTATTTTGGAATGATGTATATTATTTTTGATATCCATTTGAGGAAGAAAAACAAAGATTTTGGAGATCTTAGCACATTTTTTCAGCTGGATAGGAGTAACACATGCACATGGATACCGTGATGGTGTTTTAGCAGCAATTTTCTTTTTTTTAGATTTTCTTATTTATTTGAGAGAGAGAGCGCATGGGGGGAGAGCAGAGGGAGAGGGACAAGCAGACTCCCCGCTGGGCAGGGAGCCCGACTACGACTACATGGGGCTCAATCCCAGGACCCTGAGATCATGACCTGAGCCAAAAGCAGCCGCTTAACCAACTGAGCCACCCGGGCACCCCTAGGAGCAACTTTCAACCAAGTTTTAGATTCGTGGACTATTTTCTGACCCATGAACTACTTTTCTCTCCCCCCAGATTTTCCATAGTTCAACCCCCATCGCTCAGAATGCTTGCTCTCCATTTCTCTGCTATTGCAGAGGACACAGGAATGATGCCGGTCACAGTGGGTGCCTGCCAGAGAAGGTGGGCTTACTTCTGTCTGGCTGAGAGTATCACTTAGGGGCTTTCATCTGGTGTAAAAGGAAGTGCGCCGACCTGGTTCTTCTCCCTCCTGATCTGCCCAGGCACCACCCAGCCACACCATTTTTCTTCCTAACGCTCACTGCTCCAATTGCAAGGAAGTTTTTCTTCCTTTTTAACTTTGCCAAAGCTTTCCAGAGGGCAGGACCAAGCTCCTGAGCCTTGATGCCCTGGGGCCGCTTCCCAGCACCTCTGAGGCTGTTCTGAGGGATGCTGGTGGCTGGGAACTGATCTTTGTCACAAAAGGGCCAGTCCCAGGCCTCCTGGGGGCGCTTACCCCCTGCGGGTTCCCCTGCTCAGGACCCAGAGTTTCACATTTCTGGAAGGTAGTATTCTCTACCCCCACCTCTAACTTTCCTTACCTCCCTCTTGAATACTTGTATTTTCTCACCGTCTGCATTCCTAGGAAGGGAGTGCCCCCACCCAATCCTGCCTCCGCAGGCTCGCTCTTTCCTCACAGAGTGTGGGCAGCGACTCCTCTCTGCGGCTTAGTGGTTTCCAATGCAAAACAGAGTGGAAGATGAAATTCAATCCTTGGTTCTCTAAATTATATTTCTTTCTCTAGTATTTTGGGCCTGGAGCTTCCATGGAGGAAAAATGTGTGTTTTGGTAAAAAGGAAGGGATGGGAGGGTTAGATGTAAAAGTGACACATAGGTTCTGGAAAAAACAGTGCTCTGGGAGTCAGAAGGCCTAGTTCCTGTCCCAGTTTTGCCATTAACTTGCCTCCATGTGACTTGACACTCAGTTGCCCTAGCCCGTCAGGTCCCGTGGCTAGATGAGAGGTCGTGAGGACAATGGTTAAGACCATAAACTCCTTCCTCTCAAGGACTGGCTGGCTGTTGTGTTTAGGAATTTATTTGATTTCTCCAAGCCTCAGTTTAGCCATCTATAAAATTGGAATAAAAATTGTACCTATTTTATAGGGTGGTTGTAAGGATTGAAAAAAGACAGTGTTCACAGAGCCCTTTGCAAGTGCTCAATAAAATTAATGATTAGCATAGAAGTTCCACAGGGTTCTTCCCACATCTATACATTTTATGACTCAGTTTTTAAAAAGGTCATTGATGATTAAGTTTCTAGTTATTTTTCACCTTTTAACTGGTAGTTCTGTTTCAGTTTTGGTTTTGTGCTTTTTAATAAGCTCCCTTTCTTCCAAGTGTGCTGAGAATTTTTTTTTAAGATTTTATTTTTAAGTAATCTCTACACCCAATGTGGGGCTTAAATGTACAACCCCGAGATCAAGAGTCCCATGCTCTACTGACTGAGACAGCCAGGTGCCCGAAGAATTTTTTTTTAATCATGAATGGATCTTGAATTTGTTATGTTCTTCTTCTTGATCTGCTGAAATGATATTGCTTCTCTCCTTTTCTGTAATTGCAATGATTTAAAAAAATTTTTTTTAAAGATTTTATTCGTCAGAGAGAGAGAGAGAGAGAGCGCATGTGCACGCGCACAAGCAGGGGAAGGGGCAGGCAGAGGGAGAAGCAGGCTCCCTGCTGAGCAAGGACACCCCCCCTCACGAAAGAGGGACTCAATCCCAGGACCCTGGGATTATGACCTGAACTGAAGACAGATGCTTAACCGACTTAGCCGCCCAGGTGTCCCTACAATGATTTTTTTTTTTTTTTTAAGATTTCATTTATTCATTTGAGACACAGAGATAGAGAGAGAGAGCATGAGCAGGGGCAGAGGCAGAGGGAGAGGGAGAAGCAGGCTCCCCGCCGAGCTAGGAGCCCGATATGGGGCTCGATCCCAGGACCCCGGAACCATGACCTGAGCCGAAGGCAGACGCTTAACCATCTGAGCCACCCAGGTGCCCTCCCCCACAATGATTTTTTAAATGTTAAACCAATCTTACATTCTGAGGATAAAAGCTACTTGGTCTGATGCATTATTTTTTGTATTTATTACTTGATTTGATTCTATGTTCATGAGATCACACGGTCTGTGATTTGTGTGTGTGTGTGTGTGTGTGTGTGATATCTTTATCTGGGTTCTGGGATCAGGGTAATACTGATAAAATGTGGTGGGAAGTGTTCCTTCTCTGTTTTCTGAAAGACTGTGTAGAACTGCTGTCATTTCTCTAGAAGGTTTATCTCTGTTTTTTGTTTTGTTTTGTTTAAGATTTTAGTTTTAAGTAATCTCTACACCCAGTGTGGGGCTCGAACTTACAACCCCGAGGTCAGGAGTCCCAGGCTCCACTGCCTGAGCCAGCCAGGGGCCCTTAACTCCGTTTTTTTTTTTTTTTAATACTTTATTTATTTATTTGACAGAGAGACACAGCGAGAGAGGGAACATAAGCAGGGGGAGTGGGAGAGGGAGAAGCAGGCTTCCTGTGGAGCAGGGAGCCCAATGCGGGGCTCGATCCCAGGACCCTGGGATCATGACCTGAGCAGAAGGTAGACGCTTAATGACTGAGTCACCCAGGCGCCCCCCCTATCTCTGGTTTTTAAACGTGGAAGAGACTGCCCCCTCAAACCCCAATTCCCTGTCCAGGAAGTCTTATTTACCGATATGGAAAAGAAGACATTATCTCAAAAGGTGGAAGAGTCTAACAATACAGTTCAAAAAGGGCTTCAACTTAGTAAGTTAAGGAAAAGTTTAAAAGGGAAGAAGAATTTTACTGTAATCAAACAATATAACTGCATAGGATATTAAGAGATCAAATATATTTAATGATGGAATTATATGTTTATAGCTTCCCGTAATTTTCCTTTATAACCTCACATTTACAGATTTGATGTGGTTAATCATATTAATTTATCACATTAAATATTAAAAGATACTTACAATTAAGTATTTTTCTTTTATTCTTGTGAGTCTGCTTCACACAACTATAAGCTTCATTAGAGGAGAGACTAATTCTGTTTTCCTTACTATTATCTTCATAAACCTGGCTCAATTAGAAAGCTGGTAAATATTTAATTAATGAATGCATAGATAATGAATAAACTCATTAATGCTTTCAGACGAGCTTCCCAGAGAATTTGTGTGTCCTTCTGAAAAACTAATTAGTTCAGCTGATGTTCACCGAAGGCCTGTTTGGTGACGAGCATGGTATAACTACAAAGATTGATGGAAAAAAATGCCCCCGCCTGGGGAGCTTAATGTCCAGGAGGAAAAGATGAACATATACATAGGCATAAGGCAATAGAAAAACTATCATGGAAGTGTCTACTGAGTCCTGTGGGACACGGATAAAAGAAATTCACGCTGCTCAGGAAAAGTGACATACTTGGGGGGGCTCCTACAAAGAGGGAGAGGGGTTGTCCAGGCAGGGAAGGTGAGACGGGAAAGAACATGGACAACACTTTGTGGCTTGTGGGCGGGAATGTGTTCTGTCCTGTACAGGCCCCCACCCCAGCTCAGAGCCTAATGGGTGCTCAGTATGTGCTCAGGAATTGTCTGCTGAAGGCACGCCTGCTCCTGCTATAGGAGGGGGTGTAGGAAGCAGGGCAAAGTGGCCGAGGACATATCCTGCAGAACCTTGAATGCTCCCAAGGGAGTTTCCATTTGATCCTTGAAACCAAGGTGAGGCCCCTGGAGGCGGTTAAGTAGGGCAGTGCTTTGCAAACTTTCCCCCCAAGTGTGCCTAAAGGCAGAGGAGCGTGCCCCTGTGCCTCTGGGGACTTGGGAACACAGCCCAGGACAACCTGCCACAAGGGCCTTTCATTGAAGTCTTGCTTTAGCTTTAAAACTACAGATGAATTTTGAGTTCTACTCATAGTCTTTTAAAAATTACAGGCCCTGGGGCGCCTGGGTGGCTCAGCGTCTGCCTTTGGCTCAGGTCATGATCTCAGGGTCCTGGGGTCGAGCCCCACATGGGCTCCCTGCTCAGTGGGGAGACTGCTTCTCCCTCTCCCTCTGGCTGTTGCCCCCCCTCCCCCGCTTGTGCTCTCTCTCTGTGTCAAATAAATCTTTAAAAAAAGAAAGGAAAAAATACAGGCCCTTGTTTTCAATGACTTACCATGACCCTCCCAGAAAATACTGATTACGTGATTATTCTACAGCTCTTTGTGACCCTGTCATACTGGCCACGACCCCCGGGGAGATGAGCATATTTTTTTGGGAAGTACAAAGTAGGGAGAACACTCATTTTGCTCACTGCTATATCCCCCGCATGTCAGCGTCTGACACTTAGCAGGTGCTCAGTAAGTGTTTATTAAATGAATGAATGATGACCATGAAATGACACGATCTGACCAGATACTCTAAAAAGTGATATGGACAGGGGCGCCTGGGTGGCACCGTCGGTTAAGCGTCTGCCTTCAGCTCAGGACATGATCCTGGGTTCCTGGGATCGAGTCCCGCATCGGGCTCCCCGCTCAGTGGGGAGCCTGCTTCTCCCTCTCCCTCTGTTCCTCCCTCCACCTTGCGCTATCTCTCAAGTAAATTAATAAAAAATCTTTTAAAAATATAAATAAATAAATAAAAAGTGATGTGGGCAGATGGCTGTTAGATTATCTCAGAGACATAGCCCAGGCGTATTGGCACTTCAGGCCTCTGCTTCCACACAGGCCTGTGTGCCAAATGAAATAGAGCCATGTCCCTTTCTGTCTCCATTCACTCACCTGCAACACTACAGCCCACCAAAAGCATGGAGATTTAAGAAAGGTTGGGGGCGGGGGTGGCAAAAATAAGTCTCCACCTGCCTCTGAATTAATCTCAAAGAATGGGTCACCAGTGAGCTGGGAAAGTGATACATAAAAACAGAGACAGTTGTTAAACTAAATAACAACAAAAACAACAAAGTAGAGCTGTCCTCTAGGGGCCAATTCATGTAGTATTTTTCTAGAACCTTCCCTCTCATAAATCTCACCTCAGATGACTCACGCCTTCCTCTCTGCTCTCTTTCCCTTGCAGTCCAACCCCAAGCGATGAATTCATTCCTGCTCGAACATTCTCATTCCTGCCTCTCTGGCGTGGCCAAGTTCTGCTCACCCTGTCACCCATCCTCCCTACTGAAATTCTCTCACCCCTCAGACTGGAAGTCTGATTTCCTTCACTGATTTTCTTCACTCATGGGGTGCCATCTCCTCTGAGCTCCTGTGGCTTTTGGGGTGGTGCCAATTTTGTGCTGTCTTATAATATTCTTGATTCTTTCATATACCTTAGCACGGTATTGAGTGCTCCAGAGGGCAGAAACCAGGGCTCCCACGTTAATCCTACCCTCAGGTCTTCCACCACAGAGTTCCCGTGCGAGGCTGGGACATGGGACATGGTCACGTGGCTGGTTCACTGGCTGAACCAGGAGCTCGCTGTCACGGAAGTTTGCCTGCGTGTCTCACGTAGCTCCTCACGGGGCTCACCACCAACTTCGCGCTAACAAGAATCTTCAGATCTCTGCTGGAGTTCTGTAGAGTTCAGGCCTCCAGAAAGGTCACAACAGGAGGCCAATGCGACATGCCCAGAAAAGCTGATTCCAGGACTAAAAACCACAGTGGCTTTTAAAGACCACAGAGAAAACAAAAGATTTCAACAAATATTTTTCCTAAGAAGGCCTTGGTCTCTGGTAGGGTTTCCAAGTTGCAAACACAGCAAAAGAGATGAGGGTAGAGGGAGGAATTCTGCTGGGAAGAACGGGGCTTCATTTATGCCAGGCGTGATGGCTTTGTCCCTAGGATTTCTGTACTTCTTTAATGTGTCCTGAGAACCTTGATTTGTTGTTCCCCAATCTGACCAAAATAGCTTAAATACGACATGCCTGGTGAACAGGAGGGAAAGAAGGAGGGAGGAGGGAAGGAAGGAAGGGCAGGAGGGAGGGAGGAAGGCAAGACATTAACAAAATTCCCACACACTTTTTCTTCGTGGGTTTCCTAAGTCAAAATTAGCAAAATGGCTGACAATTTCCTCTTTCCAGATGAGACTTGCTTTCGCATTTTTCTGTACCCTGCTCTCAGGTAAGGTCCTGTGGAGAAATGTCAGAATCTGCTGGGAAACAGCAGCTTCCATCTCTTTTCTATTATGCTGAGCAAAGGGTGTTACAGCAGAAATGCGTTCCAACAGGAGTGTGACCACTGTGTCCTAATGCACGTCCCAAGTACAAGGATAAGCAGTTCTGTTCTGGAAGGACCATCCCAGTGGACACAGGGGTCACAGCTGAGGGACACAACCCTGCAAAGATGACTATCTGATGAACAGAGGAAGAGGGAGGGTAAAAAAACTACAGACACTATCAAGTCTTTAGTCTCAAAAATGGTGCAGAGAAAATGTCTACAGTATTGAAGAAATTACCTGCCCCCACCCAAATCACTTACTGCAAATTTAGGTAACATGGTAGATTGAACACAGGTGCTTTTCTCTGTTTGCTCCCCAAATCCCATTAAGATGAGAGTAAAGGAGGGGCGCCTGGGTGGCTCAGTCGTTAAGCGTCTGCCTTCAGCTCAGGCCATGATCCCAGGGTCCTGGGATCGAGCCCCATGTCTGGCTCCCTGCTCATCGGGAAGCCTGCTTCTCCCTCTCCCTCTGCTGCTCTCTCTCTCCATCAAATAAATAAATAAAATGGTTAAAAGAAAAAAAAAGGTAATCTCTATGCCTAACGCCTAAACGTGGGGCTTGCTGTATTTGTTTCATTGTTTATTCTCTTTTTCTCATGGTGCCCAGGCAATTCAGCTGTCTCCTTGCATAACATGGGGCATCTGTGACTTGAACTAATAGCAGTTCTCACTCAAAACAGATGCAGGGAGATGTGACTGTGTGTGCGTGCTCGGGGTGTGCTGGTGAGCCTAGCAGAAGGCGGGGTTTATCTAATTAGCTGCTGTGTGTAAACGTCTGTTTTTTTCAAGGTGGAACCTTAAGAGTGATCTTGTTCTTATATCTCATCTCAAAAAATGAGTAAAATTTTTTTCCCAAAGGATGGTTTATACCAGGTTAAAGATAGAGTATTATAAATCTAGGGAAGCTGAGACCCCATTGCTTATGGAGGGCAAGCCAGTTCATGGAAAGGCCTAAGAACTAGAAGCTATACAGACAGCAAAATGTGGAGCTCAGGCATATTCTTAAAGCTGGGGGAGTCAGGTGAAAATCTGTTTTAAAAAGATCTAAGTTTCTGGGCACCTGGGTGGTTCAGTGGGTTGAGGGTCTGACTCTTGATTTTGGCTCAGGTCATGATCTCAGAGTCCTAGGATCGAGCCCCGCCTCAGGCTCCGTGCTCAGCGGGGAGTCAGCTGGAGATCCTCTCCCTCTGCTCCTCCTCTCCCCCACCCCCCACCGACATTCTCTCTCTCAAATAAATAAATCTTTAAAAAAAAAAAATCTAAGTTTCAGGGCGCCTGGCTGGCTCAGTTGGAAGAGCATATGATCTCAGGGTTGTAGATTCGAGCCCCATGTTGGGTGTAGAGATTATTTTAAAAAAAATAATAAAGAAACAAACGTTATAAAAAAAAGAACTAGGTTTTGGGGCACCTGGGTGCCTTAGTTGGTTAAGCATCTGACTCTTGGTTTAGGCTCAGGTCATGATCTCAGGGTCGTGAGATCGAGCCTCGGCGTGTGCTCTGTGCTCAGCTCAGAGTCGGCTAGTCCCTCTCGCTCTGCTCCTCTCCCTGCTCTCTCTGTCATAAATAAATAAAATCCTAAAAAAAAAAAAAAAGAAAGAAAAAGAACTAAGTTTCTCTTTCTGTACCTTCCACAGAAAGCCCCCGGCTCTTCCCCCATCCCACAGGAGAAGGGATTTTGGAGAAGCTGATTCAGAGGCCCCAGGTACAGCAAGGAGCATAGGGCCAACTGTAAACCCAGGGGCTCCCCCAAATTAGTGTCTCTCTCTGAGACTGTTTGATTTGCATCTCAAATTGGACTCCCCAGCCCCTTTTACTCACCCAGCTCAGAGATCCTTGGCAGCCACTGCCCACCTCCCACCGACAGATGGGCGATTTAAGAATTCTCCGGAGAAATAGAACAGCTTCAGAAAAAAAGCCTACAGACACTGACATTTGAGAAGGCCACGGTGAAAAAAAGCCTACAATGAAATCCGCTGTGCGGAAAAAAACGTGCTCCCTCACAGCACTTGGATATCTCCCTCTCCAACATGAGCCATTTGCAAAAAGTAAGAGGAAGACAAATAGAAACAGACTACGCAAGGAACCCTGTGATTAATATCCTCAGAGACATAAGGGAAAAATTGTAAGATGTTTTAAAAAGGAACAGATTAATACAATAATAGCAGTATTTATTGAACATTTACTATGTACCAGGCATATATGAAAGCTAACTTAACCATCATAGCATCCTTTAATCTGCATTTAATGCCCATGAGTTGGGTACATTTCTCCCCCGTTTTATACATGAGACAACTGAGGCACAAGGAGGGTAAGGAAATTATCAAAGGTTATACACCTAGAAAGAAGTGTCTATCAAATATACTGAATCCCCGATTTTTTTTTTAACATTTTTAGTTATTTATTTGACAGAGACACAGTGAGAGAGGGAACACAAGCAGGGGGAGTGGGAGAGGGAGAAGCAGGCTTCCCGCGGAGCAGGGAGCCCAATGCGGGGCTTGATCCCAGGACCCTGGGATCATGACCTGAGCCGAAGGCAGACGCTTAATGACTGAGCCACCCAGGCGCCCCTGAATCTCTGATTTTAACAGCTACCTTATAATGCCTCCCAAGAGAGCCTTTGAAAAAAAAAAAAATGCTTGGACTAACTCAATCAAAAAACATGAGAAAAAGGTAAGAAAAGCTAGAGGATCAATCCAGGAGGTCCAACATCTGATATATATATGTATATACAAACAAGAAGAAAAGGAGAAAAGGAAACAGAAGGAATTATTGTTAAGTAGTGTAATAACATTTCCTGACATTTAAATGAAATAGGTGTTCAGACTGACTAGCCTAACCATAAGTGAACGGAAAAAGAGACTTACAAGCAAAAACCCATGTTAGCAAAATCTCACAACTCTGGTGATGAAAATAAGACCCCAAAAATTCCCAGAGAGAAAAAAAGAGGTCACTCACAAAAGATTGAAATTAAAAATGGCATCCGATTTCTCAACAGTAGCCTTGGAAGCTGAAAGTCAATGGAGCAATGCCTTCTGAAATTTTAATCAGAATTTTATCCAACTTAACATTCTATACCCAGTTGAACCATGAATCAAGTGTGAGGCACAGAATGCACATGAACTGATAGCAAGTGTTACCTGTAGGAGGGAAACTGAGGGCCAGGTGTGAGCGAGAGACTTACTTTGCACTGTATGCCTGCTTGTTCTGTTTGTTTACCATATGCTTATATAACATTCTTCAAATAAGTTTTTTAAAGCTTTTTAAGTGATCCTAATCATTAACTGGATTTGGGAGCCACCCATCTCAAATTAGAAAGCACTGGGGTGATGTCTTGTTCTTCACTAGTCCTCTTCCGCAAGCATGAGTACACTGGTGTGGAGGCAGGAAGAAAGGGAACTCAACCGGAACCTGTTTGTGCTGCTGATGCAAAGATCATCTGGAAGACAATCCTCTGGCAAGTCAAAGCCAAGACTCATCATTAGGCCATTTGAATAAACACATGAGTGAATGAGTGGATAAATGAACATGAAGCAGCCATTTGAGTAATTTGGGTGTGGGTGAGTAACAGGAAGAGAGCAAAGTTAGGGGAAATTACTCGGCATTACGAATCCTCCCTTGCAGAGACCTGATGTTCTCCAGGGATATATCCTGAGTGTAGGAAGCCAAATTCTAATTCTGGATCTATTCTTGCCACCTTAATGTGAGAAGCTGATGTCTGCTTTAGCTGATTTATCTGCATACCATCATTAAGTAGCATACAAATCAAGGTCCAGATTTTTAATTGCCATTATCTATCTCTGGGAGAAGAGAAACTCTGAGATGTTTCCGGTGAAGCATGAGCTATGCCTGATTATAATTCTGCTCACACACTTGATGTGAGAAGCATATTAAAGCCCTCTGCAGTCCTTAAGAGCGTATCTAATACCCTAGTTATTTTTAAGCCCTTTAAAAAGAGTTGATGTTAAATGAATAGTATGATGAGTATGGTCAACTTTTTATGAACATATTAGTAAGAATATATTCCAAGCACTTTACCTGAATGATCACAGGTAGATAGCATTGGCCTCTTGGAGGAAGATTACAATATTCTTTAATGTCGGTTACAAGCACCATACGGGGAATTACTGTCTTTCACATTCTACCTGCCCTAATCTAGAAGACAATTCCTCCACACACACACACACACAGACACACACACGCGAAGATCAGGATGGCACGGTTTTTATAAAAATTTCTCCATGACATATTCCAGGAAAATGTATTATCAGAGCGATAATGAAGATTATAGTTTACCTTCTTTGTAGAGCATAGGAGGTCTGATGTCAGACTCTTTGAGTTGAAATTTTGGCTGTATCAATTATTAGCTCCGAAATCTTAGCAAATTATTAGGATTTGCTCTATAAAATGAGGCAAAACCCTGCCTCATGGGGCTAAATGATTAAGTGAATGTGTATACACATTCATTATATATGCATACATATATATTCTGCTATAGCATATAGTAACTGGCATGTAGTTTTTTTGTTTTTTAAAGATTATTTAAGAGAGAGAGAGCTTGTGTGAGTTGGGGGAGGGACAGAGGGAGAGAATCTTTAAGCAGACTCCCTGCTGAGCACGGAGCCTGACATGGGGCTTGATCTCACGACCCATGAGAACATGACCTGAGCCAAAACCAAACCTTGAACTCTTAACCGACTGAGCCACCCAGGCACCCCCAGTACAGGCATATGGTAAGCACTCAATAAATGCTAGATATTAATATTATAAAATGTTTTTATAATTTTCATAGTACTTTCAGATAAACTAACACTAAACTATAGTTCCCACTTATTCTGCATAACAAAACTCAAAATACAGATGGGAAAGAATTGTGAAACCTGAAAAGTGTTATGCAAATATAAAAGTGATAAGATCAAGCTTATTATTACACTTCCATAAAACAGAATGAAAAAATCATGCCATCAACCTACTCTTGAGGGATGTTGTGATTACCAAAAAATTAGTGAGTTCTTAAAGCATTTTTAAATCTATACGACAGTGGTTATTATTGTGAGTGGAGAGGCAGAGGACGTTATTGTGTAATTTTTAAAGCTTTTTTGGGACACCTGGGCGGCTCAGTCGGTTAAGAGTTTGAGTTCGGCTCAGGTCATGATCCCAGCGTGCTGGGATCGAGTCCTGGATCGGGTTCCTTGCTCAGCGGGGAGCCTGTTTCTCCCTCTGCCTGCTCTGCCTGCCACTCTCCCTGCTTGTGCTCTCTCTCTGACAAATAAATAAATAAAATCTCTAAAAAAAAGTTTCAACTGGGGCGCCTGGGTGGCTCAGTCGTTAAGCATCTGCCTTTGGCTCAGGTTGTGATCCCAGGGTCCTGGGATCGAGCCCCACGTTGGGCTCCCTGCTCGGCGGGAAGCCTGCTTCTCCCTCTCCCAGCCCCCCACCCCGCTTGTGTTCCCTCTCTTGCTGTATCTCTCTCTGTCAAATAAATAAAATCTTTTTAAAAAAAGTTTCAACTAAATATTTCTTAAAAAAAATAAAGCTTTTTTGGAGTGGGATAGGTAGCCTCTAAGATTGTCCCTAATGATTCCTCCTCATAGCCCCTTCTCCCTGAATGTGGGCTGGAATTATTTGGTCACTTATAGCAAATAGAATATGGCAACAGATGTCTCCTCTGAGTTCCCATCTTAGGCACTTTCCTGTGCTCCCTTTTGGATCACTCACCCTGAGGGAAGCCAGCTGCCATGTGGTGACGAAGCCCTGTGGAGAGGCCCATGTGGTGACTGAGACCTGCTAACAACTACATTGTAAATTTACAAGTGGATTCGCTGTACCTCAGTTGAGCTTTCAGATAAGACCACAGTCCCGTCCAACAGTTTAATTCCACCTCCTGAGAAACCCTGTGCCAGAGCTACCCAGCTGAGCTGTGCCTGGATTCCTGACTCACAGAAACTCTGAGATAAGATATGTTGGTGGTTTTGAGCTGCTAAGTTTTGGAACAGTTTGTTATGCACCAATAGATAATTAGTAAAAAGTATAAATACATAAAATGCACAATCACAAGTGTACAGCTTGATGAATTTCACAAAATGAACATGTCCAAACAGGCACTCAAATCAAGATATAAAACATAGTCAGCACATTAGAAGCCTTCCCTTCTAATCATTATCTCTTCCTCTGAGAGTAACAACTCTCTGGAATTCCAAAAGCATAGATTAATTTTTTTGTTTTGTTTTTGTACCTTATATAAATAGAATCATATGTATGTACTCTTTTGTGTACCTTCTTTTGATCAGCATTCTATTCATATCTAGTTTTTTTAAAAGCATACTCTAAAATGCCATTGCTTAATCATAGTATTTAATATGTTCCAAATAATAGTAGAGTGTGAGTTTATTTATACGCAAAAAATGGGAGCATAAGTAAAGATTAAGAAGCATTTCTGTATGTCACCAACAGTAGAAAAGCTTTGAGGGAACTCACAAGAATACTAGCATAACACTAGATCAATGAAATTTTTGTTCAATATATGTACTGGGATGCAGTATTATATACCATTAAGGGTATGGATGTTAGAGTTAAAATGGCTGGATTTGAACTGTGGCACCACTCCTTACTAATTCTGTGGTCTTGGGCAAATTAATCTCTCTGTGTCTCAGTGTCTTGTCTGTAGAATGAGGGCAATAATAGTGCTTACCCTACAGGATTGTTAAGAGGATAAAAAATGGAAATGAATATGGGGACACCCAGTGGCTCAGTCAGTTAAGCGTCCAACTCTTGATCTCAGCTCAGATCTTGATCTCAGGGTCATGAGTTCAAGCCCTGCACTGGGCTCCATGCTAGGCGTGGAGCTTATTTAAAAAAAAAAAAGAAAAGAAAAAGGGAAATGAATATAAATCAAGTAGCACAATGCTTTGCACATAACAGGCATTCAGAAATTGTTGGCTATTGTTAATAAATGTTTCTATACAGGAGTTTTAAAATATATTGGATGGCAAATGTCTATTATCATTTTTCTCATGTAGGAAGTGATTTCCCTGTGAGTAGAAAATACAGCTTCCTTGATTCTTTTTGTTTGTTTTGTGAACCTTGAAAATAAAATAGCCAGTTAGTTTATCTGCAAAATGTGTTTATCAAGGAATAGCACAGGAATCACAATTTGGGACATGCAAACCATGGTGAACCACAGGCAAGTCCACAGAACAAGGTGAGGAGTGTTCTTCTATGGTGGAAAGAAGGAAGTTCGGAGGGGCTGTTTGAGAGGAAAGTCCATTGCACAAAAGCGAGAATTCCGGGTTGTGGAGACTTCTCATTGGCTGAGTTGTGGTGGTTCTCATTGGCTGGGGTTGTTGCTGGGCAAAGAGAAAACCTTCCTTCTTCCTCCTGGGGTAGGTAAAGTAAACTTCGAGGAGTGGTACCTGCATGAGCACGTCCACTTTAGAACTTCCCAACTCCACTTTGAATTTTTTTCTTTATTCATTTTCAAAGTATCATGGCTCAACTCTCTAACCCTAGAAGAGGTGACTGAGGGAGAAAGAGATCTTCTCTTTGAAGATCATCTTCTCTTTGTTATTAGTTTTTATAGGATGGCAGATGGGATAGATAAAGGATGAATTGATGCTTTAATTCATCAGTGGATTTTTATCAGCATGATCTCAATTCTCCATTGTCATGTATCCCTAAAAACTGACAATTGCACTCTCAGTAGTAAGTCTGTGTCTATTTTTAATTTCCTCCCCGCCGAAGGTAATAAAAGATTTAGATTTAGAAAGAGACTTAGCATTTGGAATGAGACAGAGGCTATAAATAGACATGTCAATGAACTAGGTTAGTGAGGCATCTAGTTCTCAGCGTCTCAGAATCAAAGGCACACCTTGTCTGATCTGTGTACGGACACAGGCATGCTTGTCGCTTCTCTGCACAGGTATGTGTGTGTTTTCCTGCCTATGTGAACATGAACCCATGTATGGAAAATGTACTAGCACATTCCTGAGAACAGAATTCTGAGGGATAACTGAGCAGCGGGATGATTGATCCCTGTGGACCACGTCAGTATCCTTTCCCTGACAATTATTACTAAAGATATCAGGATAAAACATTACTGTTACATAGTCAACCCCCAGTCTGTAGGGCTGTGACACAGCTCACGTGCAGTTTACATTAGATTACTGACCATTCTGTGGGAACTTGTCAAGACCAAGGGTCCAAGGTGATGTTCCAATCTGTCAAGTACTGAGGTCAGCTTAAGCAGTCAGGCTGCCATTTCCAGTCTTTGGAATGCCATCCCCTCATTTATAACTGCCCAAATTCCAATCTGTTTTTCAAAGCCCAGGTGAAATACTTCCTCTTCTATGAAGCCATCCCTGATCACCTTGGTGATCTTCCTCTTCTGAATCCCCTTACCACTTCCTGACCCTCACATTGATCTTGATCACACGCTGCCTTAAACTGGGTTTGTTGAATGCCTGTTTGTTTCTCTATTATTGTGATCTCTTCATAGACAAAAGACAATGTCACTGATCTTTGTTTCCAGCAGGACCTAGTATGGTAGCAGGAATGCCACTCGTATTCATTGAACAAAAGAGCACTCCGAGTTACTCTCCTGTGGGTGCCAACTATTTTGTCAATGTTCCTTTTTGTGGCACCAGAGTCTGAAGCATTGAGGACAAGGTGTTTGTTTTAAGACATTCTAGGGAAGTCACTATCCCTAAGTATCTCATGATATACAATAATAAAAAATTTGATACTGACAAAAGTGTCAATGTCTTGGAACAATGTTGCTGTGATTTCAGATTCTCAATGATAAGAGAATATGAACCATTTCATACGTTTCAGCAGTTGAGTTTTAAATATGAAATTGTCCAGAAGGCAAGACAGTGACCTTCCGTAGGCCTTCCCAAGCTTGAGATTGTAGATTCCATATAACCAGAACATCCCAGGATTTTGTAATTCTGTAAGTGACTGGCCTAGAACCAAGACTAAAAATCAAGACTGAAAGGACCTGGAGGATTCTTTTGCTGATTCCTCAGTCCCTCTAAGTCATCTGTGATGGATTTTTTCCTTCCCTTTGTCTTTTTTTTTATTTATTTACTGTCTACTAAGACAATTCTTGACAGCACCTGAGTAATTGATTTGTTTCATAATAAATTCTGCAATTAAAATGAGGTTTTTGGTCTCAGAGTAAACATCCATTTCAGTTGGAAAAAGTGAAAACAGTGAATTTAAGCTATTAAAATAGTGTTATGTTTCTATTGCCTTGGTAAAGTCCCTCTCAAATGTCTGACCGTATTTTCCAATTTCTGTTGCCCTTGAAAATTAAATGTGGGTCGTTTGAAATTTAGTATATAATCACAAATGGCAACAAAGTGCTTATCAAGCTTAAATCCAAGGTCACCTATAATTCTTTGTCAATAATAATCCTTCTTACTAATATAAGAACTGCATTAAAGATGAGGCATGGCTAATCCTCAATAAGTAAATTCTGCCCCCTTGTGGATTAAAACATCCACAGATAGGAAAGAAGTGCTGTAACTGCTTGGGTTAGTTCCTTTTACTTCTTTTAAAAGGCACTTCAACAATCTTTAAAAAGCAATGTTCACAATGAAACAGAATGAGATCATTTGTATCAATTCTGTAAGAGCTGACTGACAGTGACAAAACACATTGACAGATAATAGTGTACATTTGTATCTTAATACTTTGCATCCCATTCAACTAGGACAGTGCCTTGAATATGAAGATATCGATTAATATTTCATACAATATTGTAGTTAGAAAGGACTTTACATATTGATTCATCATCCACGTATAAGGATCCTTTTTACAGCTCCTGACATATCCCCCACGTGAATGACCCCAGTAATGGAAAGTTCACTAAATGATACAAGCTCATTCTCTTATCAGGCAGGACTGTTAGAAAGTCTATCAACAGGGACGCCTGGGTGGCTCAGTCGGTGAATTGTCTGCCTTCAGCTCAGGTCATGATCCCAGGGTCCTGGGATCGAGTCCCGCATCGGGCTCCTTGCTCGGCGGGGAGCCTGCCTCTCCCTCTGACTCTGTAGCTCCCACCTGCTTGTCACTGCTCCTCTCAGCATGCAGCATCTCTGATGCTTCGGATGTGCTCCTTTGGCTAGTTCCAAATACGATGGAACTGCAACACTCCATATTTGGGACATCAGGCCTCTCTTAACGCAGCCCAGGCTCTTGTTGGTTTTTTCAGCAACCGTATCACACTGGTGGTTAATATAAATCTTGTAGAGCCCCAGGTCCTCCAAAGCTCCCCACTCTGTGCTTGTGTCTAGCTGTAACTTCTAACATTTGTTTGTATTAAACATCATCTCACTTTTGGCTCAGGATCCCAGCTAGCAAGATAATTATATATCTTAAGTGTGTCCAATCAGACCAGCTCCGCTACCCAGCTCTGTGCCATGCACATTTAATCAATGTGGTCTCTATGTTCCCCACCAGCCAATTTCAAGGCAAAGGCAATGACCTTTGGTGTGGGAAAGAGACTCAAATAAAAACTGGAGATGGGCTCACGTCCCCACAGTGCCACCCATCAGCCGTGTGAACTTGTCATGACCAAGGGTCCAAGGTGATGTTCCAATCTGTCAAGTACTGAGGTCAGGCTAAGCAGTCACGCTGCCATTTCCAATCTTTGGAATGCCATCCCCTCATTTATAACTGCCCAAATTCCAATCTGTTTTTCAAGGCCCAGGTGAAATACTTCCTTTTCTATGAAGCCATCCCTGATCACTTTGGTGATCTTCCTCTTCTGAATCCCCTTACCACTTCTGTGGGGTCCTCAAGTCTCTCTTCTCTAAAACACAGGTGATGACATTCGCTCCTATGTAGTCATGGGCTCACATGAGATAATGCATTTGAGCGAGCTGAGCTAAACAAACCTAAGGCATTATTCATCAGGAGGTTTCACATGGTTTGAGCGAAGAGAGATGGTTACCAACTTTGCATTCCCCGTGCTGTACCAGGGGAAGATCTCAATACACTTTTTTGATGTGGATAAATACGTACGTACCAGACAGTTTTCACAGAGGGGGAGGGGAGGTGACTTGATAGTTTGTAATCAGCCTGGGTTTAGTCTGAAGACCTCTTTAACGGTCTTTTACAGTGTGAGGCTCTTTCTTGTTCTCCTCCCCTGTCCTACCACCTCTAGCTCCCCTGCTTCCTCGCCTCCCTCCCTCAACCCTTCCCCACTCCCTTTTCCTCTTTCCTTCCCCAGGCTTCTCTTTCCCCCTTCTCCAAAACCAACAGACTGGGGAGGGGAGGAAGCCTAATATCTGGGCCCCTGACTGAAGCCCACCTCTCAGGCTGCCACCTCGGTCCTTGCACACCCACACCACCAAATTTAGGGACTCCAGGAACAAATTACTCACCTCTGGGGCGGAACAAGAAGGCACTGCGCCGATTCTCAGATGTCTGAAATTCCACTGATAACCTGCAAGCTTCGCTGCGTTAGCTGTAGGCTGTCTCTAAATACCAAATACAGGTTTGTATTTGAGAAGACATTAGAACATTCATTGCTTAATGGCTCACAGTGAATGTGGTTTTCCT
Source organism: Callorhinus ursinus (assembly GCF_003265705.2). Lineage (NCBI taxonomy): Eukaryota > Metazoa > Chordata > Mammalia > Carnivora > Otariidae > Callorhinus > Callorhinus ursinus. Next base: position 19,051,650 of record NW_027397081.1, on the reverse strand, counting down.
TTTCTGAAGCTCTCAAAAAGGGAGCTAGCCCTTGAGATTCTGGGGATGGGGCTGAGAAAGCAAAATATACAGAAAAGAAACTTCTAGAACTAGAGAAACTTTCCTTGTTCACAGTGAGGGAGCTTGAAAGAGGGGACAGGAGAAGACAGTGCTGCCTTCTGTTGAAGTTGTCCCTCCACCACCTCAGGTCTGTACAGGAAAAGCACTTGTCTGTCTTTCCAGAACTCATTCAATCCCACTTGTCATCAGAGCCTTCCTCAGCCACTCTTGTCAGAAATGATCTTCCAGGGGCGCCTGGCTGGCTCGGTCGGTAGAGCACACAACTCTTGATCTCGGAGTTATAAGTCTGAGCCCCACATGGGGTGTAGAGATTACTTAAAAATAAAAAATATATTTTTTAAGAAAATGACGTTTCATACAACACTGTTAACTTTCTTAGGTGTGGTGGTATGTTCCGGTTGTGTAGAAGAAGGCCCTTAGTTTTAGGGGGGTCCTTGCTGAAACATTTAGAGGTCAAATGTCATGTTATCTGTAACTTACTTTCAACCAGCAGCAAAAACGAGAGAGAGAGAGAGACAAAGCAAATATGGCCAAATATTAACGGTTATCAAGCAAAATGACTTCCAAACTCCTCACCCTCCTGCTTCACCTCCTCAGCATGCTCTTCTGGTTTTCCTTGTCTTTGGAAGTACAGTATGTACAATTATGAATGATAATAACCATGTGGTGAGTGGGTCCTGTATCCTGAGCGTCAGTGTTACACACTTTCCATACATCATATATGATCTTACAACAGTCTTTCCTGGCTGATGTTTTTCTTCTCATTTCACAGGGAAGAAAAAAAGACCCAGAGTGGTCAGGAAATTAATTGGACTAACAGGCACTACTTAAATCTCTGTTGATCTGACTCCAAAGTTCATGCTCCTTCTATTACATCATGCCATCTCTTGAATTGCAGATTGTGTTCCAGAAACAGTCAGGAAGGCACATGCCTCTGCACACACACACACACACACACACACACATATGCACACACGCATGCACGTACCCACACACACCACCCCTACAGAATTTTATGTAGAAAATTCTAGAAATTAGTCTAGAAATCAAGAGGCCTTTGGGTGAGTCACTTCTCTCTAAGCCTCAGTTTCTTGATCTGTAAAATGAGAGAAGTTGATTTAAAAATATCCAAAGTCTGGGGCACCTGGGTGGCTCAGTCAGTTAAGCGTCCAACTCTTGGTTTCGGCTCAGGTCATGCATGGTCTTGCAGTTGTGGGATTAAGCCCCACACCAGGCTCTGTGCTCAGCATGGAATCTGCCTCAGACTCTCTCTCCCTCTCCCTCCCATTCACTCTCTTTCACTCTCAAATAAATAAATCTTTTTTAAAATTTATTTTTGAGGGAGAGAGAGAGAGCACATGCACGAGCAGGGGGGAGGGGCAGAGGGAGAAGCAGGCTCCTGGCTGAGCAGGGAGACAGATGCGGGCCTTGATCCCAAGACCCTGGGATCATGACCTGAGCTGAAGGCAGACGCTTAACTGACTGAGCCACCCAAGTGCCCAATAAATAAAATCTTAAAAAAAAAAAAATATCCAAAATCCTTTTTATTTTTCTGACGGACATTCAATGATTTTGATTCTCATGAGGCTTTCTAGATATGTAAAGGGAAACATAAGAAAATTCTCTTCCCATTCAGGTAGGTGAACAGGTCCACTGAGAAAAGTTCGATCAGGGTCCTGGGATGAAGCCCCTCATCGGGCTCCCTGCTCCACGGGGAGCCTGCTTCTCCCTCTCCCTCTGCCACTCCCCCTGCTTGTGCTCTCTGTCTCTGTCAAATAAATAAATAAAATCTTAAAAAAAAATAAAAATTTTCTATTATCAGGGTACCTGGCTGGCTCAGTTAGTAGAGCATATGACTCTTGATCTCAAGAGTTGTGAGTTCAAGCCCCACACTGGGTGTAGAGATTACTGAAAAATAAAATCGGGCCACCTGGGTGGCTCACTTGGTTAAGTGTCTGCCTTCAGTTCAGGTCATGATCTCAGGGTCCTAGGATCGAGCCCCGCATCGGGCTCCCTGCTCAGCGGGGAGCCTGCTTCTCCCTCTCCGGCTCCCCCTGCCTGTATTCTCTCTCACTCTCTGTCAAATAAATAAATAAATAAAGTCTTTAAAAATAAATAAATAAAATCTTTAAAAAATAAATAAAATAAAATGTACAATTATCTTCTCAATAGCCTTATCTTCAAAATATGTGTCTTATTTCTCTCGATTATATAAAAGTATACATGCTGAAAAACAAAAAGTTACCCCTTGCCCAACTCATTGAAGGTCTTAAAGGCTCAAGAAAAGCTTTAGTAAATGTAAATGTCCTTTAGAGAATAAAATCTTGAACTCAGCTGAGAAAATGATGATCTCATCTGAGAAAATAAAACAACCCTTCTTCTCGTAGAGAAAAGCAAGGGAAGGGAACTGACATTTTAGCAGGGAGACTCCCATGTGCAATCACTGTGCTGGGTGCCTTAGTCAGTGTCTCCTTTAATTCCCATTTTGCAGATGAGAACGGTAAGGCTCAGGGAGGGTAATTCTCCCAAGGTCAGGCTCTCAAAGGGCCTGTGTTACGTGCCTGAGTTGTATCAGAAGCCTTCCCTTAGGGAGAGCTGGAGGCTTCCATGACTGAATCTTGCACATGCACACAGAGAATGTTTGCACCACTGCTACCTTCCAGTACCTTCCCCCACCATCAAGTGCAGGGCGCATCTCAGACACCCCGTGAAGAGTTCTGTTGACCCTTGAATTGTGTGGATGCACTTACATGTGCATTTCTTATAGTACAGTACTGTACATGTGTTTTCTCTTTCCTATGATTTTCTTAATATTTTCTTTTCTCTGACTGTATTATAAGAATACAGTATACAATGTACATAACATACAGAATACATGTTAATTGACTATTTATGTTATTGGTAAAGTTTCCCGTCCACAGTAGGCTCCTAGTAGTTAAGTTTTGGAGGAGTCAAAAGTTATATGTAGATTTTGGACTGCGAGGGGGGGCCGGTGCCAATAACCCTGCATTGTTCAAGGATCAGCTGTATTTCCTTACTTGCAGTTCTGTTAATGTTTCAATTCTCTGAGCTGTAATTTCTTCCTAAGTTAAATTTTGATGATCTCTTACGGTCTTTCTTAACAAAGATGAACCCTTTAATGCCTGGGAGCCCAGGGCTAGCTCTTCCCACTCATCCACCAGACAGCGGGTACATGTGCTTGGCAGCCCCCTTACCCATTGCCAAGCCTGAGAATTCTATACAGAGCCCAGGCCCCTGTCTGCTTAGGCTACAGAACACAGGTGTGTGTGTGGGGGGGGAAGCACAGAAGGAGAAATTTGAGAAATTTTCAGGGATCCCAGTGACCCCCTGAAGTCTGGGGAGCTGAGGTTCAGGGAAGACTAGAGGTGCATGCACTCTGATCTTGAGTTTCCCTGCCTTGGTAAAGTCATTTGTATTCACTGGGCGGCCCCCTCCCTGCACTGCCGTATTTAATTCTGGCTACAGTATAAATAGAATGTGGTACTCTGGCAAAGCACACCACCCACCACTGTGTTCCTTCCCTTTTGGGACATCAACTAAATCTGAGCCTGTGATTCCCTCTAGTGGCTCAAATTGGCAACTTTCATAGATGTGTCTTTGCATTTATTTATTTAATGTATAGCGCCTACTGTATGCACCAAATTGGTGCTGGGTTCTCTGGCTTCGCCAGGGGCATGGGATGCTGGTTTCATTTGATCATTGTATCCAGTGGAAAGTGAGCAGGGGTAGAAACCATAGCTCCTTTTTCGAAGCTTAGCTTGGTGCAATGCAAACTGGCTAATCTCCCTGCTGTTCTATAGCTGCTTTATGGGGACTGAGGGAGAATGGGTTTTATATGGGTTATGCCTTAAAGGAGTTGTAGGACCTCAGGGCAACTCCTTTATCCCTCGGCCTCGGTTTGCTCATGGGTGAAACAAGTACATGGGTTAAATTTAAGTCAATCCAACAACTGTTTATTGAGCACCTGCAGTGTGAGGGGCCCTGCGCTGAGAGCTTTGGGAATGTAGTGGTGAATTGGTACCTAATCTCAAGGAGCTTACAGACTAATGGGAGAACCACATGTCCAGAAAGCCACATAAGACATAGGGCAGAAGCAGCATAGCATGGCTGTTGGAGTATGAGCTTTGCAGTGAGACAGATCTGGGGTTGAGCCCCTGCTCTGTCCTTTCCTAGCTGGGTGATCTTGAGCAAATTGCTAAGCTCCTCTTTAGGTTTCATCCATAGATTTGGATAATCACCGTTTCTTCATAGAGTTGAGTAATCAGTGTACAGCCAAACCATATGACATACTCCCTAAATGGTGGCCACTCTTATTGAGTTTCAAGTTTTAAACAGAAATAACAGAAACCTTATTGGGAATGTCAGTAAGACCCTATGAAGGGCTTTTCCTGTTGGTTCTGAAGGCCCTTTCTTATGCCCCACAGATCTCTGTGGTCTCCTTTGTTTGCCATGGAGCTTGGGAATCCACCTGCTGCTTCTCTTAGGGTGGATGCCTCTGAGGGTCCAACCCTGCAGTGTCAACCCAATCTGCCCCCCTGTTTAGAGGGAACTACAGTCTCCCCTGCTCCCTTCTTCCTCCTTTCAGGTCCTTTTCCTTTCTACAGACTTACTGCTAATCTATCTTGGGAAATGAACAGGGAATACGAAAGGTAGCTTATGTGCTTCTGTGAGCCATGATCCTTGATCTTTAGGCTTAAAACCCTCTGAAGTGGCAGAGTGAGTGCTCCTCAGGAGAGAGGACTTCACCAGAAACCCTGACACTTGGGGCTGTTCCAACTTGGAGGTTGGATGATTCTGTTACCTTGTGAATGTAGCATTGGAACATTGTGAATGGCTTTTCATGCTGACCTCCTTTATTATGTGCAAGGAGACAAAGGAGGATCTTAGAGCACACGTTAATGCCAGACACATCATACCTAGAATCCAGGCGAGGTTATTTAACACCGTGGATTTCATAGTCCACGGTGTCCGAAATGAATAGGAAGGAGAGAAGGTGAGCGAGTCTGGACCCTAGGCTTGCTGACAAGATACCATTCCTGGAACAAGATGAAAATTAGAGGTAAAGAAAGCCAAAGTGGCATTTCAACTAAATCTGAGCCTTTGATTCCCTGTTGGCCAAAGGGATACTGGATGGGTGGAGGGACGGGATCCAAATGTAGTAACTTGGAATTTCACTTTGGATAGGAAGGGTTGCTTCATATTTTGAAGCCACGTGGGATGAGACTATAGAGACTGGAAGACAGAAGTTGGAGGAACAGAGGATGAGTGTACCTAAGAAAAGCAGGAACGGCCTATAAAATCCCACTCATTCCCCGAGGCATCCTGCACTTACCTGTCAGTCTGTGGGGGTAGGCTGTCTCTAAGGTGGCTCAAGGGGTGAAGTGATATTTGGAGCCTGTTCTGGGGAGGGTGCCAACCCCTGCCTTTCCTTTGGTTTCTGTCCTTTTGCAAGTCGGTGCTGGTAAAGGAGAGAAAGTTAAAAAAAACACACACACACAATTGTTGACCTGAGTAATTTCATCATCCATAAAAACGCAAAAAGGCAGGAAAGACAGGCATTGCTAAGAGTATAGTTCGGGGGGCTAAAGAAGATAATGATGAATTCAGTTAAAGGAGGAGCCAGTGGGAGGTTCCAGGACTTCTGGTACCTCTGGTCTAGGATTCTTCCAACTCCTTGATTTGCCCCTTGCCCACAGGAACACCCAGGAATTATTTGTTGTAATATTTGCTTCCCACACATAGCTATGCATTTCTACATTACTCATTAGAGGCTCTCCTCTTCCAGTTTCCTACTCTGTTGGAACCTTGGGGACTCACACCGAGATCAAGAGAGTGGCAGAAGAAAAGGTCACTTTGCCCTGTCACCATCAACTGGGGCTTCCAGAAAAAGACACCCTGGATATCGAATGGCTGCTCACCGATAATGAAGGGAACCAAAAAGTGGTAAGTATACAAATGGCCAGAGCCCTCCCCCCAGCCCCAACCCCTGCTCTTCCCCTCATCCTCCCACAGTTGTCTTTCGTCAGTCCGCCAGTTTTCTGTAGGGTCGGAAAGGGTCAGAGTTGCTCTTTCATCTGGCTTATAGTTGAAAGACTCTAGAGACAAAAATTATAAACAAGGAATGGTATTTGGGTCTTAAGAGATTCTGTGTTCTTTGGGCGAGCAAGAAAGCCACCTATCATTTGCCCAAGGAAGGAATCTGTGCTATTAGTGTCTTTCCCAAGAAGGGAGCTAAGATGCAGTAGCTTGATTCCCAAGCCTAGTGGCCAGAACCCCAAATCTATACTCGGAAGCCTGTTCCTCTTCCTCCTGAGACCATTACCACCTGCCCATGTTTAAGCTTTGCACAAAATCATGATGTTCAAGCTCTGAGATCATGTAATATGACAAACAACATATGATGCAGGACATGACTGAAAATGTTTATCACATATATAATTGGCCAGCAAAAGAATTGGTACTGGTTCTGGGGTTGGAAAATGAAGGATCTGGCCCTGGGTCTTCTGTGCTCAGGATGCTGAGGTCCATTGGTGCTTATGGGCTTTTGGGCAGAACTCGTAGCGCTTTGCTCCCGATGATCCACAGGGCTGGTCTCTGTTGAGAGTGAGAAGTAAGTAGCTCCTGTCTGCCTTGGCTGCATTCAGCTTTCCTTAAGCTGGGTTTTCTAGCATAATTCTTCTCATTCCATTTACCCAATGACTTATTTTTAAAAGTCTTTTGGTTGAGGGGCGCCTGGCCGGCTTAGCTGGTGGAGCATGCAACTCTTGATCTTGGGGTTCTGAGTTCGAGCCCCATGTTGGGTGTAGAGACTGCTTAAAAAATAAAATATCTAAAAACGAAAGAAGGCAACATTTTTGGTGGAAAGTTTTGTGATTTTAAAAAGTCACATAAAATAAGCCAGGGAAACTGACTTTAGACTTTTCTTCCTTTTCAAAACTTTACCTCTTGCCCTACTAAAAAGTGAAAGGTTGTCCTTTCTTCTTCTCTGTCCATACCCCTGATTTCATAAGATGGTTTGTGCTGGAAGAAGCTAAAGTTTTCACTAAAATAAAACCCAGGATCATTGTTGGATTTCAGCTCCTACATCACTTTGTCATTTTGTTCTCATAGTACATCATCCTGAGACTCTCTGTTCTCTGTAGAGCAAGGTCACCTTAAACTGAGCATACTTATTCCGGCAGATTCTTAGTCAGTAGTAGACATGATACTCTCTGTTCTGAATAAAGTAAATAAGAGCTGTGTTCCTCTCACAAAAATTTAAAAAAGAGACTCCACTCATCTAACTTTCACGCAAGTGTTTTCATTTAAACCAAAGAAAAAAAAGAGATGCTTGTTTATGTAGCCAAGTGAATGTAAGGCTTAAAAGTTTATTGCTAAAAAAAAAAAAAGTTTATTGCTGACAAAAGCAGGCCACTAACATGGCTTTAAGCAGCCACAGTTCTTACTTGTCTTTAATTAACACTCCAAAGTAAGGATCGTGATTTATTCTGTCATTCAGAGCCCATGGATTTATTTAGCAAATACTGTATGCCAAGCTAGGCACTGGGAACAATAGTGAAGGAGATATCAAAGTCCCCGCCTTCCTGGAGTTTACAGTGCAAACCCATTCAGTAATTAAAAAAACCCAAAAAACAAAAAACAAAACCAAACTTTTTTTTTTTTTTTAAGTAGAGAGCTCTAAACATTAAGCTATGTTCCAGGTTCCAGTCTGTTTAGCGCATTATATCTCATTTAACTTAATCCTCATAACTAGGATTATTAGTCCCATTTTTCACATAAGGAACTCCATACAGTGTGTGCCCAGACACAACACACAAAGTGAGAAAGGGGCTTAAGGTCACCCATTTTGCTGTTTGAAATGAGGCACTGTGATATCAGTACCTGGGCTGTTAATTATCAGCTATGTTACCTTCATAAATAATTTGAAATTATAATCCGTGTTGTGTAGAAAATAAGGAGAATGTGGGAAGAAAATTATTCCAGACAGAACCAATTGTGCCAAGGCCCTGATGCTGAAAAAAGCTTGGCACTATTGCAAGTTCTAAAAGATCAAAATCAATTTATTTTATTTATTTATTTTCATTTTTTATTTTTTAAAGGGTTTTTAAAATTTATTTATTTATTTATTATCTATATTTATTTATTTATCAGAGAGAGAGAGAGAGCACAAGCAGGGGGAGCTGCAGGCAGAGGCAGAGGGAGAAGCAGACTCCCCGCTGAGCGGGGCGCACGACGTGGGGCTCGATCCCAGGACCTTGGGATCATGACCTGAGCTGAAGGCAGATGCTTAACCGACTGAACCACCCAGGTGTCCCTCAAAAAATCGATTTAGGTTAAATTGAGTCACTACTGGATTCCCACTATCCACATACTCAGTCACAAAGGAGGTAGTTGAAGAGATAAATGGGTGAAGAGACAACTTGAGAACTAAGTGACAGAGATCATGATGGAGATAAGCAGAGTGTTCTAGATGAATATAAAGGAGGCGCCATTGACCAAAAGTAGTTGGAGAAGGGGAAAGGTCAAGGGCAGCTCCGGTAAGAAATCACAGCTGATCTGAGTGCTGATAGATATTTCCTCATTGCCCCGAGGAAATCACAAGAATGTAGACACAAAGGCTGGAAAGTTCTGGGAAATCATGAGCAGTGAGCATAGGTGGAGTGCAAAATGTGAGCTTACAGAGGTTGCAGGACCAGAACATGAGAGGTCTTATATAACAGGTTAGGGAGCTCAGATACTTTCCTATATCGTAATGGAGTTCTTGAAGGATTTTAGGAGTGACAGGGACATAGATACATCTTAGGTGATCACTCCAGCCCTGTGCAATGGCACACTGATTTAAAGGGGCCTTGAGTAGAAGCAAGATCAGCTGAACAATTTCAGACTATACAATAGGGGCTTACACTATATTCATGGGTAGCTGGAATATCAAGATCAGCGTAATATACAAATTTAGTGGGTGAATTTGCCACCATGTTGGGAATGAGTGAGGGTGAGAGAGGAAATACAGGAGGGGGGGTCCCTGGGTGGCTCAGTTGGTTAAGCATCTGCCTTTGACTCAGGTCATGATCCCAGGGTCCTGGGATAGAGCCCCACGTCGTGCTCCCTGCTCAGTAGGGAGCCTGCTTCTCCCTCTCCCGCTCCCCCTGCTTGTGCTCTCTGTCTCTCTGTCAAATAAATAAATAAATCTTAAAAAAAAAAAAGAAAATACAGGAGGGGCTGGACTGGATGTGGTGCCTAAGATAGGCTAGCCAATGACTTGGACACGAAGGTTAGCCTTGCATTTCAATCCAAGCGGAATTGGCTCCCTCCCTTTTGTCTAGGAGGCTCAAATATGCAGGAACATTTGGGGGCAGGTAGGCAGTTTGGGGAATATTTGAATCTCAGCCTAGGTAGATAGCATGTCCACTAGAACTCTGGAGCTTTCCTCCAGGTTCTAGGGATGGAAACATAGTTAATTTCCAAAGTCTGAGTGAACATCTCCTCCAGGGTCAGTCACAAACACACAACTGAGACTTTCCCCTCTATTTTTTGGATGGAGAAATTAGGGCAGAGAGGTTCTCATTCCCATGCCAAACCCCTCTTGCCACCTCCTTTCCCCCTTTCCCCCTTTGATACTGAGGAAGAAAACTCCTGATCAAGGCGTTGAGCTTCCAACTCTTGATTTTGGCTCAGGTCATGATCTCAGGGTTCCTGCGATTGAGCTTTGCATCAGGCTCCGTGCTGAGTCTGCTGGAGAGGCTCTGTCTCCCTCTCCCTCTCTGCCCTTCCCCCTGCTCTCATTCTGAATGAATGAATGAATGAATGAATAAAATATCGGAAAGAAAGAAAGAAAAGAAAAGAAAAATCTTGGATCAAAAACAGAGAGAGAAGCCTACATCTATTTCTGTTTGAGGCAGGTGCATGATTGCCAGGCAGGGCCTGACATAGCAGAGCACCTGCCAGAAAGCTGAGCTGCTCCATCTGCCCCATAAAGTCTTAACAAATTGTCCCGCCTCCTCCTCTCGTTAAAACTGCGTCCACCGTTCACGGGTCCACCAGGAACATCACGAGACACATGGCCCCACGACAGCTGCAATTCATGTGCTTCATTTTTTGTTTGTTTGCAAAAGGATTCCATTTATGTTCACTATTCTCCCATCACCGCTCCCACCCTGCGGAGGAAGGGCTTGGTCTCAGCTCTACTCCTAGAATTAAAACCACAACTAAGACAAAGACACGCGCGTACCTGATATTCGATGTGCCTCTGAAAAAAACTGAGCCCAATCGCAAGGCTGGAACTGAGCCCCAACCTGTGTTCTAAATGGGTGTGAAATGCTCATATTAAGCAATGGTTATTTAATTATAGTAAGATTATTTTTGGGTTGTACAATGTCTGCTTTCCAAAGATGTTAAATACTTACCTTAGTTGTCCCCCCACCCCCTTATTTTCCCCATTAAATAATGGGACAAGATTTGGGGGAAAGGGGAGAAAAGCACTCGGGAGTCAGCCCTACCTGTATGTACTAAGTTCTGTGGTGGGGATATGTCCAAAGGGCTGAGGCTCGCAGGAGGAAGTCAATGATTCTACCCAGGAAAAGCTCTAATACACAGAAGGTAGGCCTTGAGCTTGATCTTGAAGCCTGTGTAGATGTTGTTTAAGCCAAAATAAGAGAGGCATTTCAAAAGGAGAGAAGACTGCATGATCCAAGACAAAGACACATCAGAAGGTGTTGTTCAGAACCAAGGGACATCGAGCTTGGGGACGAGGCTATGCAGAGATGCAAGGACAGGGACCAAAGATGAGGCATAGTCCAGGCTGCACTGGCCTTAGGTGCCACCTTCAGAGAGCTGAGCTTTAGTCCAGTGTGCACAAGAGATGGAAAACAGATGGAGGCTTTCAGCTGGGGGGGCTTTGCTATACAAATGAATGGAATGACTAATGTTCTCTGGGTACTGGGCTGGACAAGGCTTGGAAACCTTAGGGGCTTTCGTGAATCCAGAACCAGCCTAATAAAAGTGATCGTGAGTGCTTACTATCTCATTACCACAAAAACCCGATGAAGTAGCTTACTCCCATTTTACAGTTGAGGAACTTAAGGTTTAGAAAGGTAAATTAACCAACCGCAGGTGCAGAGCTGTAAGTGGAGGGGCTCCCATTTGAATGTAAACCAGTTGACCTCCCTGCTGGCTCACTCTCAATCACTGTGCCCTGGTGCAGTGTTTTTTCAAAATCAGGACCCAGTAGTGGATTCTAAGCAAGCAGACTGGTTTTTTTTTTTTTTTTTTATTAAAAAACACAGACTGGAAAATATCAGTGTATTGCACATATACTATTTCATGAAACTTACGCTTCAGTTGTCTATGTGCACTCTATGTGCGTGTTGGGTCACAGAGGAAAATGTATTTCTTGATGTAAGTCTGTTCAAAGTTTGAAAGCTCCTACTGCAGTAGACTTAAATCAGCCAGAGTCTACTGTGGACCACACTTACTAAGTTTCTCCAGAGTCAAATGTGACTTTCAAAAGTATTTCCTGATGTTAATCCAAATATTAACATAAACAAGAAAGAAATCCCCTAGACCTGAAAGGTTCACCAACTTCCCAAATCCCACAAAACCCCCAAATTCCTAAAAATTACCCAGCTCTTGGGGTGCCCGGCTGGTTCAGTCAGTAGAGCATGTGACTCTTGATCTCTGGGGTCGTGAGTTCAAGCCCCATATGTGGCATAGAGTTTACTTGAGATAAAAATTTAAGACATTTAAAAACAAATACCCAGCTCTTAACTGATTTCTAGGTTTAGAATCTCTTCATTCTTCCTAGGAAGCACAGACTCACTTGCTTGTGGTGATTATGCACCTACCAGGTAATATGAAAAAGTCACAAAGAAAGTAACATTAATTGAGTACCTATGAGGCTTTCCCACCTCACTTGTCCTACCTCCAAACATCAGCCGCCCGGCTTTCCGTCTTAAGAGGAGGTAAACTCTAAAGCTTCCAGTTTTTTTCCTGTTGCTAATATATTTCCTCCTTTCCCTATTGTCCCACTGAGTTGCCATTTCTATGGCCTTCCACCACCCCAAGAAACTTATCCTCTCTATGCAACGCAACAGGATGTGGGGCCAAGAACACCCTGTAAACATTTAAAACAAACAAGTACCGTATCAGAAGGGCTGCGACCTGGCTCTTACTGGTCTGAGTCTCCTAAAGTACAGAGTTTTCACTGGATGCTAGGAACCCTATCAAATTATTTGCAAAATAATATGTACTTTTTTTTTTCTGGGTCAGAGTTCATAGGTTTTATCTGATTGGGAGAAAAACAAAAAGCAGTGAAGTAGGACAAAGAAATTCCTCAAACATGGTGTTGGCTAATGTGATGTGATGTGGGGTCTGGGAGCGAGCTGTCAAGAAAGAATTCTTGGGGCTCCATGCTGGGCCCGGAGCCTACTTAAAAAAAAGAGAGAATTCTTGCGATGTTTTCGGTGCAAAAAGGTTTTTATTAAAGCACGGGGACTGGACCCAGGGGCAGAAAGAGCTGCCTTGGGGCGACTGGGTGGCTCGGTTGGCTAAGGCGTCTGCCTTTGGCTCAGGTTGTGATCTCAGGGTCCTGGAATTGAGCCCCGCATCCAGCTCCCTGCTCTGTGGGAAACCTGCTTCTCCTTCTCCCTCTGCCTGCTGCTCCCCCCGCTTGTGCTCTCTTTCCCTCCCTCCCTCTCTCTCTCAAATTAATAAATAAAATCTTAAAAAAAAATCTAGATTTTGAGGAACAATTGACTATACTTTTACATTGAGAGGGGGCAGAGATAAAGGAAGTTTCCAAAAGGATTTTCATATGTTAAAAAAGACTTAACAGGTCCTAGAGGGTCTGGCTGTTGTCAAGCTAAGGTTGCCTTTTGCCTCTAGCAAGGCATTACCATTAAGACCTTTGGGAGTCCTGGAGGAAGGTCATACTCTGCATGCCTCAAGTATTTGTCAATGGGCCGCAAGTTGTAAGGAGATTTAATTTTATCTACATTTCTTTTGCCTTTGTTCTCCTGAACCCTGGCCGTACCCCAGAAACAGGAGGTTGTTTGCATTTTAAGGGATAAGAATAGGAAAGAAACCTCTCCCAGGCCCTAGGAACTCCTCTCTGGGATGCCCAGACTCCATGGGAAATGTAGCTATGAATCAGTGAACACAGGAGGGTCCAAAAGAATGACCCCACTGGAGCAGGATAAACTGCATCTGCCCCAGTTTCAGATTAGGATCTATGTTCCCACCTCATCGAAGGCCCTCTCCAAAGAATGTATTAAACAAAAGAATGTCCTTATGTCTAAGTCTAAGCAGTTTGTTGTGGAGATTCACTTCCTTAATCTCCTTAATCTTTCCGTGAACTTTTCACTGCTGTGTTTTTTCTCTTTAATGCAAGGGGTTAATACTTGTAAAGCATTTAGAACAGTGCCTCGAACAAAATAAATACCAAGCATGTGTTTGTTAAATAAAAACAAAACTCCCCGGCCGAAAGTATTGCATTGTGTTGATGGATTTTCATTTCTAGGCCTAATGCGTATTTTCCTAAGCCCAGAGCCAAGGGCTGTGCTTGGCCCAGAGTAGTCACGAAATGGTCAGTGAGCAAAGGAATGGTGTCCTTTCACAGATTTCTGCTCTTACAATTCTTACGATAAGCCTGTGAGGTCGGTAGCTGAGAATTGTTGTCCTAATTTTCCTTTCTTTTTTTTTTTTTTTTTAAGATTTTATTTATTTGACAGAATAGAGAGCACAGGTAGGCAGAGTGGTAGGCGGAGGGAGAGGGAGAAGCAGACTCCCTGCCGAGCAGGGAGCCCGATCCCAGGACCCTGGGATCATGACCTGAGCCGAAGGCAGACGCCTTAGCCAACCGAGCCACTCAGGCGCCCCCTAATTTTCTTTTAATACATGAGGAAAATTAGATCTTAAACTTGGCTCTAGAGAACATTTTAGACTTTGAAGGCCCTTGCCCAAGACGGATTTCAGAGCTAGGATCTAAACCCCAAAGTCCTAAAGCTAAATCCCTTGCTTTCCCTCTGTCCTCCCCTATAATTTACAGCTTCCGTTGAAAAGAATGCAGAAATTCAAGACAGAACTTTTGTTTGGGAGTAAACACTGGACCTTTGACTGAAATCGTGCATTTCCTGTACTTTCCAGAATATTCCTCTGCATGAAGATGATGTTCTGAGGGACCTCCCTTCGTGTATTGGGGGTGAGGGGCAAGTGTTCAGGTTGGGGTAGGAAGAGATCCTCGATTGGTAGGATAATGAGTAATCAGACCTCTTCAAGACTGCTCCCCCTGCCCCCACCCCCCTACTGTGTCTTCCTGAGGCAGGTGGTTTCAGGGTACAACCCACTGAGTCTTTATGAAAGAGAGAGTAGGAGGAAGACGAGTTGTCATCCAGGGGTAAGGCTGGAAATGTGAGCAAAGGCGGCCCTTGAACAGTCAGCTAAACAGATGACAGTCATCAATTTCATTCTGAGGTTGGTGCTATTTTAATGAGTTCTAATCTTTGTGTTTAGACATCCACTATTTGGAGACCCTCATTTTCCTCTCCTTTTCTTAATCCTATACTCGTGCCATCAGGGATCTTATCCAGTCTCGTGTCTTTAAATAATCATCCACAAACTTAGAATTCCCAAAAGTGTATTTCCAGGCCTCCCATCTGAATATCCGATGCATTTATACGCAAGTGCTTTACCCCATGCCTCCTTTGGGTGTCCGAAGAGGTAATCTCAAACGTAGGAAGTCCAAAACGAAGCTCCTGACCCACCCCACCCTGCACACTCTGACTTCAAACCCGCTCCGCTCCATCTTCTCTCTTGGTTGATGGCTCTTCTCTCTTTTCATAGGCTCACACCCAAACCGGAGAGTGGCCCTGAACACCTCTCTTTCTCTCATGTCACAAATACACATTTTTAAAAAGATTATTTATTTATTTGACAGAGAATGAGAACAAGCGGCGGGGGGCGGGGGGGCAGAGGGCAAGGGAAAAGCAGATTCCCCGCTGAGCAGGGAGCCCAACCCAGGGCTGGATCCCAGGACCCTGGGATCATGACCTGAGCTAAAGGCAGACGCTTAACCGACTGAGCCACCCTGGCGCCCCAACTCCAGTAGACTCTTGACTGGTTTTTCTGTTTCCATTCTTGGCCTCCTACAGCCTATTCTCAAAACAAATCATATCATGATACTCTTCTACTCAAAATCCTATAATAGCCCCCCACTTCCCGCAGAGTGAAAGCCATCATCTTTACAATGGCCCAGAGGCCCTGCAGGATCTGACCCCACTGCCTGACCTCATTTACTATTCCCCTGGCTTACTCCAGCGACCTGGCCTCTTTGATGTTCCTCAGACATGCCAAGGCATGCTTCCACTTTAGGGTCTCTGCCTTTGCTCTTTTCTTTGCTTAGAACTCCCTTTCCCCAAGGCTAGTTCGGCGTCTCCTTCAAGACATGCTCTCATGTCTCCTTCCAGTGAGGTCTACTTCGACCACCTTATTTAAATTGCAGTCTGTCCCCCTGGCCGACAACCCCCCTTCCTTCTCTATTATTTTCATAGTATTGTCTAATGTACCATACAATGTTCTTCCATGTCTGTTTCCTGCCATCAGAATGCATGCTCCCCAAGGGTTGGGATTTTCACGTGCTCTATTCACTGATATCTCCCAAGCATTACAACTGATGCTGCTGGCAAATTGTGGAGGCTCAAAATTTGTTGAATAAATGACTGTGCTCTTGGATCTCTTTAGCTTAACATTCAAATCCGGCTTTTGCTCCCATTTCTACCTCTGGATGGATGTGGATGGATCACTCTTCTTCTTCCTACCCTCTCTTCTCTTTCCTAAATATTCTCTAACAGGTCATGCTTACCTATTTGCTGTAAAATGTCTTTGAAGAGTTCATCTTAGCCTTCAGGGGCAGCTGGTGGTGCTGTCCCAGTGAAGTCAGCTCCCATTTCCCTGGCACCCCTCATCCCAGTCAGAAGGAAACACTCCCCCATGCTCTTCTCAGTAGTCCTGCAGGAATTCTAATTTAGAGACTCAGAGAGTTGAACTGTGAGACCACCTGCTGAGGGAGGGGGCAGTAGGGGAGTGGGGGCAGAGGGGAGCAGCCTTCAAGGAATCTAATTCCCCTTACTGTCATACCAATCATACCAATAGAGGATCTCTCTCTACCCCAGCCTGAACACTTCCCCCAACCCCCACATACAGTATACCATAGGGAGGTCCCTCCCAAACATCATCTTCATGCTTAGACTCCAAATTTTCAGATGAATTATGGTCTAATTTTCCTCACATATTAATTTCCACAGAAATAGAAATTAACTTATGGAATGCCCATAGCGATGTCCCTGTTTCCATATCCATAGCATGGTGGTGGTTCCTGTTTATAGAGATGCAAATGAATTTTGTCTAAAGGAGACTACAAATCTTTGTCCGATTCTCATTTGAACCTGTTGTAAAATCTTTCCGGTTCCAACATTTATTAATGAGTTAAATAAAATCTTTGACACATGCTTATTTTCTATGTATATGAAAGTCATAATTTTAGCTTTTTTTTTTTAAGTTGTCCTTTAAAACTTTAGGAGAGGGGGAAAAATATCTTTTCCCCTTTCTCCTCCTAGGTTTTCCAGCTGGGGCACTGTAAACTAGACCAATAAAAGACAGGTAGTTGTTGGTTTGTTTGTTTTCTCTCTTAAAAAAAAATTTTTTTTAATTTTTACTGAGATATACTTGACATATAACATTTTATTAGTTTCAGGTGTACAACAAAGGGACAGGTTAATAGGAGAAAAACAAAGTTTATTAACTTCTGTGTACCATGTGCATAATGTGTAGGAGTAAGTACCCACAGATGAGTAACTCCAAGGGGTGGCTAGAATTTGGGCTATATACCTAACTTAGTAGGAAAAAGGGAAGATGAGGGAGGACACTTAGGGAAAAGCAAATGACTTTTGAGGAAGATAAATGGGCCCTTAGAAGAACAGATAAAAGATATGCTAGTTTGTGATCTTGTCTGTCTGGGTGTGGTGCCAATTTCTGGTCTCCTAGAAGAGAAGATTAGAGTTGTTCTCAGAAGGGGATTTATGACACTTAAGTTCTTTTGGGAGGCTCTGCTTTTAGGTCAAGGGACTTCAAGAACTCAAATGCCTTTTAGCATTTGAAATTCTTATGCACATGCAAAATGGCATATTCTGGGGTGGCATGTCCTGGCCCTCAACACTTCCATAGAACAATTTTCTTTGTATTGGTATCATCTCTAGCACAGTGCTAAGCACAGAGTGTGTTTTCAGTAAATGGCTATTCAGTAAAGGATTGCAGAGTTGCATTATAGCCTAGCCAAAGACAATTAAGGACAACAGATATACATAAAACCAGAACCCCCAAGGATCTCCTGGACAACACCCAGCATTATAGGAAGGGGATCTAGCAACCTATGAGCCCAAGTCTTTCACCATTTCTCCTCACATAAAAATGCTGCAAAGAGATGCTATGGGTGAGAAGGAAAAAAAAAAAGCCATTAGTCTGAGTGTTGTAACAGGGAAGGTTTCATGAGAAGTTAACATTGATTTGGGGTTCGAAAGAATGAAAGGGAATTCTTTTTCTCTTAAGATTTATTTATTTGAGGGTGCCTGGGTGGCTCAGTTGGTTGGGCGACTGCCTTCGGCTCAGCTCATGATCCTGGAGTCCCGGGATCAAGTCCCACATCAGGCTCCCTGCTCGGCGGGGGGTCTGCATCTCCCTCTGACCCTCCTCCCTCTCATGCTCTCTGTCTCTCATTCTCTCTCTTGCAAATAAATAAAATCTTTAAAAAGATTTATTTATTTGAGAGGGAGAGGGAGAAAGAGAGAACGAGTGGGGAGAGGGGCAGAGGGAGAGAATCTCAAGCAGACTCCCCATGAGCACGGAGCCCAACGTGGAGCTCTCTCTCATGACCCTGAGATCATGAGCTGAGCTGAAATCAAGAGTTGGATGCTTAACCGACTGAACCACCCAGGTGCCCCGAAAGAATGAATAGGAATTCTTCAGGCGGAGAGATGGAGAAAAGAGAGTTTCTCCATGGAAAAATGCAGTGGGCAGAGGCATTGAGTACAAAAAAGCATGAGTGATACGAAAGAAAGGGAGACAACGTTATCTGATGGTATCCAGATATCGGAGGTGTATAAAAGAGAAAATGAGACTGGGAAGGTAATGGAGAGGTCACTATAGACTGAATCTGGTCATCATTTGGAGGTGGTAGGGAGCCACTGAAGGGTTTTGAGCTGGAAAAGGGCTGATGTGAGTTTTACGTTAGTATTAACTTGGCATCCACTTACATCGTTATGTAAAGTGGATTGGAGAGGGCAGAAATACACAGCAGCCGGGCAGCTGAAAATATGAAATCAGAGCTCAAAACTTTGTCAGGATAGAGATAAGGATATGAGAATTATCACAGTAGCGGAGCTGGTTGAAATGAGTGCGCAAAGTTGAATACCGAAAATGTCTGAAGTTTATTATCAGCGACAGTGTCTACCTTTACTTTTCTCTTACTTTCTTCTCCCCCATACTCCCCCCACCGAAGACTGTGAGGTCCCCAGGATAGGAGCTGTGTCTTATTCCTGCTTGTTTTCGGGCACCATACCCTGGCATGCAAGCTCAATAAATAATTTGCTGATGAAAAAGAGCATGCGGGGAAAGGAAAAAACACATTTCTCAGAAAGGTGGTGAGGGCAAAAAGGATGATACTGAAGAGTTTTGATACAATGGAGAGACTACTGATGGACATTTTATTGGATGGCTTCAAATCTTTTCAGGAAAACATTTGATATATTGCAGGGCATCACGTGATTGAGGATGGGCTTGCCAGAAATGTGCACGGGAGACTCCCCTATGCTTGTGTGTCTGTTTTTAGTGCCCTTCTGTGTATCTGGAGTGCTCCCTGCAGCCCTCTTCTCCCTGACTCTATTATCTCTCATTTAGTATGCTTATCTCTCAAGGCCTAACTCAAATGCCTCCAACTTTTCTGGGACATTCTCTCTGATACTATTTCAAGTTAATTAATCCTTTTTCTATGTCTATGCTTCTCTCCTTGTTAATCCCATTAGATTATAAATTACTTGAAGACAGGTAGAGGGTTTTACTCATCTGTATAGCCTCCCCCTGACCTGATGGGAAGCAGTCATCCAATAAATGTTTGCTGACATTTGAAATCAAATGAGTTTAAGAATATGCTGAATGGCAGAAAGGGCAAAGCTGAAGTTATATAGCTTGAAGTCTTGGTGGACCAGAACAGCGTGGTTTTTGTGACTAACAGGAGTGAGGTGATGGACAGACAGAACCAGGGAAGGATTTAAGAACTTCAGGCTATGATGCAGGCAGATGAAATTTCACTAAAACTCAAGATTATTATTATTATTATTATTATTAATTATTATTATTATTTTTAAGTAGGCTCCACACCCAACGAGGGGCTTGAACACACAACCCCAAGATCAAGAGTCGCATGCTCTACCCATTGAGCCAGCCAGGCGCCCCAGGAATTTTGGTGTTGTTGTTGTTAGAGAAATCCAAACTTTGATGTCCCTACCTGGAAAAACAAAGACCCAAAGACATGATGCTCATGTGTATTTTATGGTAGGAAGGGATGTAATTTTTTCCCAACTGACTTCCTCTTACTAATCGGCAGTGAAGCCCCCCAAAAGGAAAGCCGAACAATGAAGTCCTCTGTATCAGACTTGAATTTTAAGCATTGACTTCTCCTCTTTAACTCCTCCAGTACCCCCCTTGCCTGGATTCTAAACTTTTGTAAGAACAAAACAGATTGATTTCATAGTGTCACTTTTTTGCCTTCATTTCCAAACTTTCTGGAAGAGCACTTAATGAACAGTGAAATGAATGCAGATGGCCACAGGAAGTGGGAGAGAGGTAACTGGTATACCAGGATCATGAACTAAACGGTCTTAGATGGTTATTTTCAAATCCCAGTTCTGCTACTTGTCTGCAGTGGGGATAATGGCTACAGGATTCCCTTCTTATCTGTGCAGAATATGTTCCCAAATCCCCCCTGGATGCCTGAAACCATGAATAGTGCCAAATCCTATATATACCATGTTTTCTCTCCCTCTCTCAAAATCTTACTGTACCATACCCCCCCTTCTTCTTGTGATGATGTGAGATGATACAGTGCCTCTGTGATACGTGTTAGGCTACAATTGGCAGAAGGAGGATCATCTGCTTCTGGACCTCGGGTACTGAAACCATGGGAAGTGAAACCACAGAGAAGGGGAGGAACTACTTAACTTGCAAAAACACTATGTGGAAAATTAACTAGGTGTAAAAGTGCTGAGCAAAAGGAGTGTAGTGTATTTTGAATAGCTCACATGCAGGTGGTAGAAAACTAGAAAGTCAGAAAGGGTATGCAGGGGAGGGGCGCCTGGGTGGCTCAGTCTGTTGAGCGTCTGACTCTTGATTTCGGCTCAGGTCATGAACTCAAGGTGGTGGGATTGAGCCCCGTGTTGGGCTCTGCACTGGGCTGGGTGTAGAGCCTGCTTGCTCTCTCTCTCTCTCTCTCTCAAAAAAAAGGGGGGGATATGCAGGGAAAAGGTAAGTCTCCTCTCCATCATTTTCAACCAAATCTCCTCACAGCCAACTCTTGATACCCTTATATGCATTTATTGTGCATTCCCTTCCTTCCTTGACTTAGCTGTGTGAACTTGATTGAACACATAATTCAAATGTAAAATCCCTTACCTATGAAATGAAATGGTTTTCAGCATTTAATGAAACAGTTACTACTTTGTAATTAAAATGCCACACAAATAAGAGGTATTATCTTGGGAAGGAGAAGCAAGGCCTATACAAACATATGGTACTTTTAACTTCATTTGGAACAGAGGTCTCTTGACCCTTAGAAATCAGCCCTGGGCTTGACTATGTTTCATTAGGAGTACTCCCTTTCCTCATCTGGACATCAGCAAAAGATGAAGGCTGAGAGCCGCATTGCCTGACCCTGCCTTGGTCTGTCCCACAGGTGATCACTTACTCCAGCCGTCATGTCTACAGTAACTTGACTGAGGAGCAGAAGGGCCGAGTGGCCTTTGCTTCCAATTTCCTGGCAGGAGATGCTTCCCTGCAGATTGAGCCTCTGAAGCCCAGTGATGAGGGCCGCTACAGCTGCAAAGTGAAGAATTCAGGGCGCTATGTGTGGAGCCATGTCATCTTAAAAGTCTTAGGTAAGCTGGAGTGTCAAGGTAAACGCCTCCATCTTATTAATAAGGTCTCTGTGAGGAATAGCCAAATGCCCCATGGTGGTACATAACCTTTTGTTTGATACCCTGTATTGTACATTCACATATCACCTAGTCCAGTTCCCTGGGAAGAAGTATGTTCTCTATTTTAGACATAATAAAAGAAAAAAGAACAATCACAATTTTCCAATGGAGCCCACTTATAAAATTTAAATATCCTCTAATGTTTAAATGGTATACTTATATTGACCTTACATCTCTGAGATACGAGTCAACTCCATTTCTGGTTTCTGGCAGCAAAAGCTACTAAGTTCTATTTAACTGCTTCCAAGTTAATGGACTTCTACCTCTGTTTCAGTATTAGTAAAATCACACTCAGCTTTCCTAAAACTTCCAATTAAATAACAGTGTCTTTGAGAAGTGATGGGGGAGTTTCTGGGGCAGCCTCTGAAAATTACAACAGCACCACTGGAAGCAGCTGGAATTGGGTGTATGTGTGTGCAGGGGTTGGAGGTGGGTGTATTTCTGGAGGTGCTGTAAAGCATGGTTGCATAGCAAAAGGCTACTGACCCCCACTCAAAAGTGGACTGTAACAGATGGCTAGAGAAACAGCTCAACAGGACGTAGTTCTTCCACAGAATCTGGTGTTTGGCGATCTTTGAAGCTTTTTCTTTTTGCCAGTGAGACCATCAAAGCCCAAATGCGAGTTGGAAGGAGAGCTGACAGAAGGAAGTGACGTGACTCTGCAGTGTGAGTCAGCCTCTGGCACAAAGCCCATCATGTATTACTGGCAGCGAATCCGGGAGAAGGAGGGAGAGGATGAACATCTCCCCCCCAAGTCCAGGATTGGTAAGTCATCTTTCCACCAGTCTGCTGAGACAACAGAATGGTACTCTAGCCATGAATTCTAAATCTGGTTTTGTCAGCAACTCACCATGTGACCTTGAACACACTGCTGAACCTCTTTGAGCTTCTGTTTTTCATCCATCAACCCGGACAGGGAAAAAAAAAAAATCCATCTTTTCTTTCCTCAAATGGCACATAAAAGCGGCAAAAGAAATGAGGGAGAGATGTACCGCAGATCCATGATACCTAATTACCGTATTGACTATCCCTTACACAGTTCCCAGGCTTTTGTAACCCTTGAGGATGTGCAACTTCAAAGAATGTTCACCTTTCTTTCCTCATTCTAAAAAAACCTATCATCTGTTCCTTACCAAACTATATTAGAGCATCTTAGGTCAACGATGCAATGAGGTGAGCAATAAACAGAGACCCTGTCACACTAAGAGGATTACAGTCATTCCTTCTGCTTGTGTGTAGACTACAATAACCCTGGACGTGTTCTGCTTCACAATCTCACCATGGCGTCCTCTGGGCTCTACCAGTGCACAGCGGGCAATGAGGCTGGGAAGGAGAGCTGTGTGGTGCGAGTGACTGTACAGTGTAAGTATCCAAGGGGCTTGTTCCTGCGTCTGCATTGTGGTTCTGTGTAAAACACTTCTAATCACAAGAGGAAGGTCAAAGTAAAAACCTTTATTTCCAGAAGGACATGGCTGTCGCTAAAATAAATTCAGCAGTTGCGATGACCATTCCAATCTTGGAGCTCACTCTCTGTTTAGGAACCTGTGTGAATTTGTCAGCTTCCTAAAGAAATTTATTCTGTACAGAAGGGGACCAAAGGGAGATTTCCTTTATAAATGTAAATTTCCCTTATAAAAGGGTATCTTCTACTTTGTTTTTAGAACTTTTGTGTTGGGGCGCCTGGGTGGCTCAGTTGTTAAGTGTCTGCCTTCAGCTCGGGTCATGATCCCAGGGTCCTGGGATCGAGTCCTACGTCGGGCTCCCTGCTCGGCGGGAAGCCTGCTTCTCCCTCTCCCTCTCCCACTCCCCTTTGCTTGTCTTCCCTCTCTCGCTGTGTCTCGGTCAAATAAATAAAATCTTTAAAAAAAAAAAAAGAACTTCTTCTGTGTCTGCTGTTTCTCAGAGATGATCGGCTGAAGGGGGTACCTGGCTGGCTTAGTCAGTAGAGGATAGACGCTTGATCTCAGGGCTGTGAGTTCAAGCCCCACACTGGGTGTGGAGCCTACCTCAAAAAAACCAGCTTAAAATAGTCCTAATGCCAAAGAGGCATATTTTGGGGTGGCATGATCTGCTACCTTTCATTATCAAAGGGGTTAGTCATACACCAAGGGTAAATGGGAAACTCAAGAAGACAGAAAGATCTGGAAACACTCACCTTGTCCGGGGCTTATGTTTTGCTTGTTTGTTTAAGTAAACACTATTCCCAATGTGGGGCTCAAACTCACAACCCCAAGATCAAGAGTCCTTGAGATTAAGAGTCACATGCTCCACCTACTAAGCCAGCCAGGCGTCCCAGGGCTTATGTTTTTTTAAGTTCATGTATTTCCTAGCTTATGTTTGGTTTTACCTCTGCTTTTGTTTCTGAGAAAATAGATGTACAAAGCATCGGCATGGTTGCAGGAGCAGTGACGGGCATGGTGGCTGGAGCTCTGCTGATTTTCCTTTTGGTATGGCTGCTGATCCGAAGGAAGGACAAAGAGAGATATGAGGAAGAAGAGAGACCTAATGAAATTCGGTAAACCTCTCTTCAAAATCCCTTCTACTAGACTTCCTTTCCAGAGCTAACTCTATAGTGACCAGCCAACATAAAGGTCTCATTTCCTCTTTTTTTAAAGATTTTTTTTATTTATTTGAGAGAGACACAGCAGGAGCTGGAGGGGGGGAGGGGGGAGCGGCGGGGCAGAGGCAAAGGGATAGGCAGACTCACTCCTCAGCTGGGAGCCCAACTTGGGGCTTAATCCCAGGACACTCTGATATATCATGACCTGAGCAGAAGCAGATGCTTAACTGACTGAGCCACCCAGGTGCCCCTCCCATTTCCTCTTAACTATTAATCTGTTAAAGGGATTATTCTGGTTAGGTAAGGAGTTCCAGCCTAGGGACAGAAGGTGTGTTTTATCTTGCCTTTATTGTGAAACTATCTATCCTCAACTGAGAATTAAAAGATAACTTTAGGTTACTTCTGATTCACTTCCACTTATAAAGGGCCTACAATCAAGAATGGGCATAACCTATGGGCCGTGAAAGGGTTACGTAGGGATACCTGGGTGGGCTCTGTCACTCTTGATCTCAGCATTGTGAGTTCAAGCCCGAGTTGGGCTCCACGCAGGGTGTGGAGCTTACTTAAAAAAATAAAAGGATTGGGCAACCCCCTGGGGTCCCCTCCCTCCTTGGGAGCTTTGTACTATCACTTTGCAATCCTTAATAAACCTTGCTTTGCTGCCCACCAAAAAATAAACAAACAAATAAATAAGGGTTTATGTAGACAAACCCCAAATCAATCTCAATGGTAAGTGCCTACTCTCCCAGAGTAATAGAGTTGACTTCAGGGCTAACAAAACATGTTTGCCTAAGCCAACCATGAAGTCTCAGGGACTGGGGAAGTGCCCATTCCCCTAAATGGCTGCCTTCCAGTGGTATCATGTGAAGTTTACAGCTTGAGGAATTTATTGGGAAACCTCAGACGGAAGCAACCATAGTGGAAGCCATCAGGGTCTTGTCAGTATTAAAGTTTACCTTTGCTGTTTTTTCTCTTCAGGGAGGATGCGGAAGCCCCCAAAGCCCGCCTCGTGAAACCGAGTTCCTCCTCCTCAGGCTCTCGGAGCTCACGCTCCGGTTCTTCCTCCACCCGCTCCACAGCAAATAGTGCCTCACGCAGCCAGCGGACACTGTCGACTGAAGCGGCGCCCCAGCCAGGGCTGGCCACCCATGCCTACAGCCTAGTGGGGCCGGAGGGGAGGGGTTCTGAACCAAAGAAAGTCCACCATGCTACCCTGACCAAAGCAGAACCACACCCAGCATGATCCCCAGCCAGAGCAGAGCCTTCTGAACCGTCTGAATTAGAGTGGACTTGACTCCCATGCTTTCCCGGGAGTCAGGATCTTAGGACTCTTCGGCACCGAAGCTCAGTCACCAGCCACACGACCCCTTCGAACCAGATGACAGGCCATTTCAGTAGCAGTGAGCATTGCATGGAACCGATTCAAATGAGCACTTTCTTTATATGACACCAAACAGGAAAAAGGATGTAAACTGATCATCTTCCAAAAGGCATCTCATGGTGCCTTGAGACCAGAGTGGGGAAAAGCGGGGGTCCAAATCTGTGTGTTTGTTGACCAGGACCTGTGGTGGAAAAGGTTGGGAAAAGGGGAACTGAACACACTTAAAACTTCTCACCTGAGATATTTTGTATCAGCACTTCCGCTCAACGTTGTCAAGAAGAAATGAGATGTTGTTCATAAATTTTCTATGCATTTCTGCAAACCTACTGGATTATTGTGATTATTCAGAGTCAAGTGGAACCCACAGCCTTATATTTCACCTAGCTGCACCATGTACTGGGCATATTGCTTCTGAGAAATTTCAAAAAAGGAAATACATTCCTCCCAACCTGACTTCATTTACCATAAGGTTTGGATATTAATTTCACAAGGAGTTGAACTAGTGAGAGGTCAAGAATGATTTGAGTTTCTCCCCCTCTATCCACTACTAATCTCCCACTTATATTAAACCATAAGAGAACTAAGAAAGGAATTCAAAATGTGTGACAGGGGACTGTGAAAAACTTTCCATCTTAATGATGTTCAGAGGGTCACTGACAGATATCAGAAATATATACTGGAACAATTATGGACTGTCCCTCAAATCAGACGTCTCTGAGGACTTCCCTGCTGGATATCTGGAGCAAAAAAACATTCACTGTGTGTCATTTGACAATGTTCCTAGAAGTCTTTTAGAGAAAGAGAGATCTTTCAGAGATGCTAAAAGATCATCTGACATATCATTGCATTCTCTTTTGAGAACATATGAAATCAGAATTTCAAGACTGACTAAATGAGAAAGGGAGCTTAGATAGATCAATTTTCTCTTAATATGTTGAGGAGTGGTATAAGGAATTTTACTATTACACCAAACTTGGAGCTTCCTCTGTTTCTTTCATTTTAGGAGAATGGTGTGAACCTGGGACTTTTGATAATTCTAGGCCTTAAATTATCAAAAAGATCAGGGATTGCCAGTGTTTCCTAATGGCATTGCAAGTACGTCATAATGATTCCCTCCTGAAAGGCTGACACAGAGAGAAATTCAGTAATTTCCCAGCCTCTGGGGAAGTCCAGGTCTGGAAGGAAAGGGAATTATATTTAGGGAAGGGATGGTGAGGATAACTCATGGGTGGCAGGACCAGGGCTGGATTAGTGACTGCTAACGTTCGAACTGTCATCATCTTGGAAACAATGAACAGAAATGATTCACCAGGATAACCATCAAAGAGTTGATTCATGGAAGAAAGGTGTGTGAGAAATAAAAAGAAAAGCACAGTCTGCAATACAAGAACTTGCCTTTTTTAATAGTGTTGACTATTCTGAGTCAAATTCATCCTATGGCAAGAATGGTAGATCTGAAATAGCCCTGCAAGGACCTTAGGACAAATGTCAACAGATCACCATTGGTAGTGCAAAATATTTATGATTAAAAGAGAAAGTCATGCTGAATCTGGAGATGAAAGCATTGTTTCTAAAATGGGAATCAGATGCTTGAAGAGAAAAGGCAGATCTGGGATTTGGCCCCATTTCTCTGGTTTTTCATTTCTACATTTAATTCTTACAAAACAGTCCTCATATAGTGCAAATGCATTTCCCTCTAAGGTTCTTTAAGAAAAAAAAAAAAAGAAATGGGGGTTTATCCTTGGGTGAAAACTGTAATCTGAGGTTTGTCTTCCTCTTAAAAAAAGCTGGGAAATAAGAGACATTGAGGAAGTAATGTAAAGAATGTCTGCTATTAATTTAAGAAGGCTGGCATATTTGGAATGCTTCTTATACTGCCTCATTGTAAGATAGAAACCCCTTCCATATACTTTTTTATTCTTCTAGTAGTGTGGTAACCTATCACCTCTGCTATGAAATTCTGAGAATTCCCATTCCTAGAGTACCTGAGCCAAACAAGTACACTCTGGAGGCTGCAGCTGTACTATCAGAAGCAATTTGCTCTTATCATTATTTACACCTTTGAACCTAATGTTTCCTGTATATGCCTTTGAAAGCAGGCATCAGTCCCCTTTGCATGATATGGAGATTTAGGTTATTTAAACATATTAGTTACTAAAAGACTAAAATACCAGTTGAATATCCAGATTTTGGGTATCTATTCACACTGGAAATCTACAAGAAAATTCACAAAACAGGTAACTACCTAAAATCTGAGAAATTCTAAGGAATTGAAAATTCTGAGCGATAAGGGTGAAGTTTTAGCAATGAGAGTACACTTCTCTTAGAGTCAGGTTTTTGGGTTCAGATATGGCAAGCTCCGGGCAGTTCCGAGACACTACTGGCTTCAAACCATATTCCATTAACTTTAACTCAAATAAATTTGATCCTTTAATATGAAACAAACAAAAAGGCAAGAAAGCTAAAAAGTAGAAGGAAGAAATGTTTGTGGGAAGAAGATACTGATGGAATGATGTGTATGTTTGGAGAATAACCATTTCAATAAAATATATAAACCAAAATTAAATTTGGAAAATAATGAGGTTGATGCCCTTGTTGTTACACTGTATAAAAACAATTTCAGAATTGCTGTTGCAAAAAGACATAATTTTGCTTCATTTCTGGTGTTAAGCTGTTTATATTTTAACTTCTAAGTTGCCTTGTAATTGAGACTGTATTTGATCACAAAAAAATATTTATTACAGATGTATCTGTATTAGCAATTAAAAAATAAATAAGTAAAGGTAATACCATAGGAGAAGCTAAAGGTCATGTAACCTGCCCTGGAAATTTGTTCATTAGCTTGCTGCCAAAAAAAGAAGAGAAGAACTCAGTTTGAATATGATCTATTATTTATTAATTTCAGTGACAAATATACCAAGTACTATTTTCTCACAAAGCAAGATACTTAGTAGTACTGGAGATACCAAGTTATGACTGAGATCCTGCTCTTAAGGACTTCATCAAAATAAATATTTACGAAGCAAATATTTTATACCAAGGTGAAGTGCCAACAGAACTATACATTAAGGGTTCAAACAAATCTCAAAAGAAGTAAACACTGATGAGATTCAAATAAACCTGAAAAGGAAAAAAACTTCACAAAATTAAATGAGGTAATACATGCAAAGCACTTATAACAGTGCTTGGTACGTGACAAGGACTCAAATATGTTCATCATGAACCCCAACCCCCAGTCAGAAACCCTAGGCTTCAGACTTCACTGCGGTCCCTATGCCCGCAAACTTTAAATTTCCATCCTGAATGTTTCTGAAACCTTGTGTATTTAAAGAAGTGGAGACAGGACATTCATCTTATTGAGCTTTAAAAACATAAAAGTCTGAATCATTCTATTTAATAAGAGCATAGTCCAAGTTCTGCAATGTATTTTGAGTGAAAGGAGACACGTTATCTACTCTACTTTCTTTAATCACTGCTGTTAGGTGGGATACTCCAAGCCACTGAATCTGGGCCCTTGTTTTATTTTCCAATGGTTCAAGAATTAAAATGTTGCAGGTAGTCCACAGGTTAAAAGCTGCAAAATGTAGGGTATAGTTCAGAGACTGTACGTGATAGGTTGAGCGGGAAAAGGAAGATTGCAGATACCAGAGAAAATTGAAAGGAGCCTCTCACAGCACACACCTTCCTCTTTCTGGAGTTGTGTAGTTACGTGTTTCTAGAAAGGAAATTATACTATAGTGTAAGAAAAAAACAGACGAAGGATTCTGGAATCAAAAGCGCTAGCTTCCATTCTACCTCAGCCAGCCGTAAATCCTACAAATAACATCTCCGAACCTCATTTTTCTCCTAATACCGGGATGTATAATATATATCTCAAAAAACTATTTTGATGATTACGTGATATAAGAAATGAAACCCTTTGTACTCTGTAAAAGCATCATATAAAATTAATTTCTTGGGAGATGGGGAGAAATTTAAGTATATGCCTCCACGTGCTCAAGCCTAACATTGTCCCGTCCCCCCCCCCCCCCCCACCCCCCCCCCCAACAGAAATTTCTTCCTTCATATGTTTGAATCTGTCTTTAGTCCTTACTGGCTTTGACAAGGACAAAGTGTCCTCTTCTGACAGCCTTTTTGGAGCCACTGTCTGGAAGGCCTTTCTAATTCCAGCCACACCACTATGTTAGTTTTAAAAAGAATCTTTTCATTTATCTGCCCATTTATTTATTAAACAAGAATATCAGCTGCCCTGCCTGTTTGAAAGAACACCCTGGAAAACATTTCAAGGAACGGACAAAGGCTCTTGGAATGACAAGGCCCAAATACCTGCCACCACGCACAATTTAATTGTAAGTACTACTGCTTTGTGGACTGATTTGGACTGATTAGTAATGTTTTCAAGCTGCCTCTGAACAATCTCTCGTTTAGTTTTTTTATAAGTCAAGGAAGGAAAAATAATACATCATGTTACTAAATATAAAAGAGGCTCTAGAAAGTCTAAATCAAGGACACGGGGCTACTGGAACCCAGGTTCCTAATGCCTGATTCTCCTACACGGAAAAAACTCACTAGCTTTTCTTTTCTTTAACAAGTAACTGAGAAGTGAGGGATGTGGGTGAGGGGAAGAGGGAGAGCCAAGAAGCCGAACCTGTTTTTGGCGGGAGGTGGGGAGTGGCGGAGTTGTCCGGCCTCAGGGAAGCGGGTTTGGACCTTTATTTCGCTGAGGGTTCAGGCACAGGATCCGGCCCAGGTGGTTCTGAGAGGCCGAACCCCCTCCAACCTCTGCCTCGAGGGCTGCCGGCCTTCACCTGCGCGGTGACTGAAAATTCTCGGGGTCGGCCTGGCTAACCTGTCCCACCCCGCTTGAGCTCGGTCCCTCCAGCCCCAGATCTGTGAACCCCCGGGCAAGTCACCCTAGCAGCGCCCAGGGGTCGGTATCACCCCCCCCCAGGTCCTAGTATTCAGTCCTGGCCCAAAACCATAGTAGGTAGGAAACGTGGGAACATGGAATCCGGGAGGGCCTAGAGGATCCTGTACAACGCCGAAGTGGGGGTTGGGGGAAACAGAATGAGAACTGGGTGGGGAGGGGCGCAACAACCTTCGCGGCCATTTTGTCCTCGCTCTACTTCCGTCTTCCCTCCCGGACTGCCGGCTCCGAACCCCTCCCTTCTGGCCCTGCGCTCGTCCTCCCCGGGTTCCGCGTGGATCCAGATAGCGGCCAGTGCTGCTGTCATTGGCTGGTTCCAAATTTGCCCGCCCCTCTTCCTCCTCCTCCTTCCGTCCCCTCCCGCCCGCGCTTACTGGGAGCGCCTGCGCAGTAGCGGACGCTCCTTTGACCAACCCCCTCCCCCCGCCCCCCGGCCTAGGGTGACTGAGGACTCCCGCGCGCGGGCTCTCTCGGCTCCACCCTCCCTTTCCCCCGGGCAGTTCGGAGAGCGGGGGCGAGAATGAAAGTTCCAGAACGCTGCGGTGAGTGCGTCATCGCGAGGTGGGGTAGAATGGGGGCGGGAGTGGGCGAGGCCCGAGGGGTAGAGCCGGCTTAGTCATTGGGGCTCGTAGAGGTGGCCGCGCGCCCATTGGCCGAAGAAGCTATGATGGGCAGCCGGCAGGGGTGGACCCCTTCTGGAAGGTTCTGAGGCAGGGTATAAGAGACAGGGTGGCGGGCGGAAACCGGTCTCATTGAACGCTGGGCTAAATCACCAGACCTCTGAATTCTTCTCAAGCCGAGCCAGGCCCACACAGAAGGTAAGATCTCCGTCCTGTAATCTCGTGGGGTTTCTTCAGGAACGTGCGCCCCGCGCCCGGGCTGAGCGGGTTTGCGATACTTTGGAGGCTTTTGAGCATTCACATAGGCGGGGGGCCGTGAGTCCCTTGCCCAGGGGGTCCCTTCTCCCCGGGAGGCGGCGGATCTGGGTTGCGGTCGGGCGGGAAAGCCGGGGCGTGGGCTGCAGGCCGTGATGGCCACCGCGGAGCCAGGGCGGCGCCCGCAGGGAGGGCTGGGCGAGGGCCGCTTCCACGCTCGGGGGGGGGGGCGGGCGGAAGTCCGGCGCCCTGGAGCGGACCTTCCTTAGATCCTCAGAGCAGGAAGTCGCCATTGGCACGCGCCCAACGCGGGGGAGGGGGACTCGAGCACGTAATACGGGCCGTATTGTGTAGCTTGTCGGAGTGCAGGTTGCGGGGAGGGGGGAGAGAAGAGGTCGGGCTCTGGGCTCGATACCACGTGCTCGGTACTGTTGCAGAGCCTCCGGACAGGTGCTGCTTTCGGTGTGGGCTGGGCCCAGCTGCGGTTGGCACTGAACCTCGACTGCAGAATTTATTGATCTGGCCCTTCCGCGTGGTTTTCACACAAGGGCAGTGTTTGGGGGGAGGTGGTAAGTGAAATCTTGGGCAAAAGTGCCTCCTACCTGATGGTCTAGGTTTCACAGTAAACGTTTCTAAGCGTTTGATTGCCTTTTCAAACCCTGGGCTTTTTAAAATTTTCCAGCAACCATGTCTAAGGGACCTGCGGTTGGCATTGATCTTGGCACCACCTACTCTTGCGTGGGTGTCTTCCAACACGGGAAAGTGGAAATAATTGCCAATGATCAGGGAAACCGAACCACTCCAAGTTATGTCGCCTTCACTGACACAGAACGATTGATCGGTGATGCTGCAAAGAATCAAGTTGCGATGAACCCCACCAACACAGTTTTTGGTAAGCCGTTAATACGAGCAGTATGCCATGAGTTTAAGTGGTTTAGACTGGGTGTAATGTTAGAGTCGGAAGTTTATGGAATATAAGGCAGCCATGAAAGCCCGGAAAAAAGGGAAAGTTGGTTTTTAAAATCCGTTAGTGGGGATTTTATAGCTCCATACTAAAGAAAGCCGAGGTAATTGTAAAATTAGGGAATTTGAGTAACTGCCAGAAAATGTAAGTCTATTTACTATTGAGTTTGCTTCCGAGATCAGAGTTTGCTAGGCCTCTTGGCATTTGAGTAATGGCAGACCAGGATTCTGGGTGGATGGAGTATTAACCTTTGCATATGATTACCCATTACAGATGCCAAGCGCCTGATTGGACGTAGATTTGATGATGCTGTTGTCCAATCTGATATGAAGCATTGGCCTTTTATGGTGGTGAATGATGCTGGTAGGCCTAAGGTCCAAGTAGAATACAAGGGAGAGACAAAAAGTTTCTATCCAGAGGAGGTGTCCTCTATGGTTTTGACGAAGATGAAGGAAATTGCAGAGGCCTACCTTGGGAAGGTGAGTAGTGTGCAGCCCTACAGGGAGGTAGTTGGAGGTTGCAGTATTATACACCAGATTTCCTAATGAATGGAATTCACGGGGGGCTGGACTGATCAGTTTGTCTTTTTAAAGAATGGTTATCTTAAGTGCATGCAGAGGCAATGTGATCATGGGACTAACAGTTTTAGGAATGGACTACAAAAACAATATTTGTGTTTCTAGACTGTTACCAATGCAGTTGTCACGGTACCTGCATACTTCAATGACTCTCAGCGTCAGGCTACCAAAGATGCTGGAACTATTGCTGGTCTCAATGTACTTCGAATCATCAACGAGCCAACTGCTGCTGCTATTGCTTATGGCTTAGACAAGAAGGTATGTACCATTTGTAAAGCATAGGATTCATTTTACCATAGATTGGAGCCAGTGGAGAATGGATAAGGAGTAATTACCTTGTACTTTAATTGCAGGTTGGTGCTGAAAGGAATGTGCTGATCTTTGACTTGGGAGGTGGCACTTTTGATGTGTCAATCCTTACTATTGAAGATGGGATCTTTGAGGTCAAATCCACAGCCGGAGACACCCACTTAGGTGGAGAAGACTTTGACAACAGGATGGTCAACCATTTTATTGCAGAGTTCAAGCGCAAACATAAGAAGGACATCAGTGAAAACAAGAGGGCAGTTCGTCGTCTCCGTACTGCTTGTGAACGTGCTAAGCGCACACTTTCTTCCAGCACGCAGGCCAGTATTGAGATTGATTCTCTATATGAAGGAATCGACTTCTATACCTCTATTACTCGTGCCCGGTTTGAAGAATTAAATGCTGATCTGTTCCGTGGCACCCTGGACCCTGTAGAGAAAGCCCTTCGGGATGCCAAACTAGACAAGTCTCAAATCCACGATATTGTGCTGGTGGGTGGTTCTACCCGTATCCCCAAGATTCAGAAGCTTCTACAAGATTTCTTCAACGGGAAAGAACTGAATAAGAGCATCAACCCTGATGAGGCTGTTGCTTACGGTGCAGGTAATAATCCCTCTATCCTAGTTAAACAGTTCTAACAGATGGCCTTTCAGGCCCCAAGCTGACTCGCTGTGATGACTGATTCCTTAAACATTCGTAGTTTCCACCAAAAGCTTAGCTGATGATGGCCCTACTTCCTTGGATGTCTGAGCGATTGACATTTGTTAGTGAGATAATGAAGTGGTTGGGATTTTTTTCTTACTAATTGTTTTTACTTTAGCTGTCCAGGCAGCCATCCTTTCTGGAGACAAATCTGAAAATGTTCAAGATTTGCTGCTGTTGGATGTCACTCCACTTTCTCTTGGCATTGAAACTGCTGGAGGAGTCATGACTGTTCTTATCAAGCGTAATACTACTATTCCTACCAAACAGACACAGACCTTCACTACCTACTCAGACAACCAGCCTGGTGTGCTCATTCAGGTATGTTTTATATTGTATTTGTATTGTTTTGGCTGTACTTGGTCCTGTGAAACTGGGAAGACGTCCCGCTGTGATGATTTGACTCCAACCATTCGTAGTTTCCACCAGAAGTCTTGTGTTGGCCAGTTCCTTCCTTGGATGTCTGAGCGATCAGTCTTTCTAATTGACTTTTCCACAAATCTAGAAACTGGGGCAGTAATCTTTGCCCGTTCTTAGTAATTTTTATTTCCTACCAAGGTGTATGAAGGGGAGCGTGCCATGACCAAGGATAACAACCTACTTGGCAAGTTCGAACTCACAGGCATCCCTCCTGCCCCTCGTGGCGTTCCTCAGATTGAAGTCACTTTTGATATTGATGCTAACGGTATCCTCAACGTCTCTGCTGTGGATAAGAGCACAGGGAAAGAGAACAAGATCACCATCACTAACGACAAGGGTACGTTAGTGGCACAACCTTGAGTTACGTTGGATATTTCGTCTTAAGAGGGTTTGGGTTATAAGGGATCATATTTTTCAAATACTTTAACTGACCCATGGGTATTTTAGCCAAGAAGTAATTTCCTGGAATGCAGCTTTACTGGGTTACAAACGTTGCAGGGTAACTTGGAAGGTTCAGTTTTAGTAAAAACTGGTTAATTTCACAGGCCGCTTGAGCAAGGAAGACATTGAGCGCATGGTCCAGGAAGCTGAGAAGTACAAAGCTGAAGATGAGAAACAGCGGGACAAGGTGTCTTCCAAGAATTCACTTGAGTCTTACGCATTCAACATGAAAGCAACTGTTGAAGATGAAAAACTTCAGGGCAAGATCAATGACGAGGACAAACAGAAGATTCTTGACAAGTGCAATGAAATCATCAATTGGCTTGATAAGAACCAGGTTTGTAATCTATAGTAGGAGAGTGGGTAGGGGTGGTTATAGGGCTTCAGTGAAAGGTTAGATGCGCCTTAAAAATATAGGTCACGATGATGAATGGTCCAAACATTCGCGGTTTCCACCAGAATTCTAGATGTTGGCAGCTAGCTTCCTTCCTTGGATGTCTGAGTGACCCAAGATTTCATGGGTAGTGAAGACTTGAATATGATACGCTTCTGTGTCTAGTCTTAACAAATTGCACCAGACCTTAACTTTCCTTTGAGGAACCTGTAGTAAAAAGTTTTTTTTTCTTTTCAGACTGCAGAGAAGGAAGAATTTGAACACCAGCAGAAAGAGCTGGAGAAAGTCTGCAATCCTATCATTACCAAACTGTACCAGAGTGCAGGGGGCATGCCAGGAGGAATGCCTGGAGGCTTCCCTGGTGGTGGAGCTCCTCCATCTGGTGGTGCCTCCTCTGGACCCACCATCGAAGAGGTTGATTAAGCCAACCTGAGAATAGGTCTAGCATTGTTCCACAAAATATTCGAAGGACCCAAATTTGTAGCAAATTCCATGGCAGTTTTAATGTTGAGCTGCTATAGTATAAATAAACTGGGCATTCTTGATACTTGAATATGAAATACGTGCACAGGGAAAGGAAATGAACATTGCACTTTATAAGCACTGTTATTGTTAAGTGGAAAATGCAATGTCTTAAATAAAACGGTATTTAATTGGCACCATACAATTGTCTGACTCCATGTATACAAGGGCAGCAGGCAGTGTTTCGTTTTTGGGGGCTGTGGACGTTCTTTTGGCCTAGTGGTGAATCACCCAAAAGAGTATTTGGTTTGTCCAATAGAACAGTTTAAACAAATGCGTCTGGTCAGATTATGAATCTGGAGTGGTTTGGATTTATGATTAGATGGGTTCATGATCCCTACATTCTACAGTCGAAATTTGAGCTGCAGATAGGCTTTCCAGTGCTGGGGCAGCTGTTGCAGGGGAGGAAGCAATTGGAAAAAGGGAATTCATGATTGTTTCGTGTAGCTTGCTAACAAACTGGTTATCTGTTTGAGGGTTTACTCGTTTGGGGATGGCCAACTGGAACAGTGGCATAGCCGGTCATTGTAAGAAGTTTAAGCATGTGGAACTGACCAAGGACAGATAAGAGCATATTCCTTATAAAGCCTTACATGTTCTCCAGGGGGAGATTGATCCTTTTACTCAACTTGGTCAGGGCTGCACAGTAACTTGGGGAATTAGCTGCAAAGTTGAGGTGGGTGGGGTTTACCATAGAGTCAAGGGAGAAGGAAAGGCCTGGAATATGCAACTGATTTCATTAGGCTAACCCTCAAAAGGACTTCAAAGCTTTCAGTATAATCTGCTTGGCGAATTTACACTGGATTGCCTTTAGGTAAGTCTGTTTTAGAGCAAAGCCCTACATTGTTGGTTTCGGTTGTGATGGGTGTGTTAGTAAACGTTGAGAATTTAGCTTTGACAGTAAATGGTGATGGGCTATATGCCAGAAGTACTTGGCCTTGGAATTTGAGTCCCATGGAAGTAATGTGCATGTGTCATTTGGTCGTGATGGGCCTCACCCCTCAAGCCTGAAGCAAAATGGGTTAAAGGTGATTGTTAATATGTGGGTTAAACGTGATAAATATGTCGACAAGGCTTAGTGGTTCTATGCATCTGCCACCTGGTGGTCAATTAGAAGAAATGAGTCCTGGCATGTGGTAAGATTTTACATTCTCTGAGCAGAAGAGCCCAAACCTTGATGTGTACTCATCCTTTACCTGTCTTATGGAACTGTTGGTTTGTGGGTTACCTGGGTATTACACATTTTCTCTTTGGATTTCATAAGATTATTTTGCAGTAACTGCAATACTTAAGAGCAGTAGGCAAGGTCTGTAAGAATAGCCAAGACCTGATTCATATAGAGGTCATTAATTTTTTTCTAAATGGTTGATAACTACATAGACTGTGATTTAGGAGTGTATCTGTGTAATGATCGGAGTCTCCAGAGATTTATGGTACTGTGCAGGATTTATATTTGTTTTCCCTTTTTCAAGGGTCACAAATTTAAAAAGAGCAATGAATGATCTTTGGGAAAGTCCCAGGCCTCATGTATATAACTGGCATGTTTTTCCCACTTTTTATCTGACCTGGGTTTTAGTTAATACATACATCCTTTATGAACTGGAGCTAACAATTTGGAGACTACTCGGCTCAAAAGTGCAGTAATTTTTTTTTGTTCTTAAATCATGGGGTCTTGGTAAGAAAATTGTGGGGATCAAATGTGATTAGTGAAAAACAGCACAAGACAAAGCCCAACCAAAGTTGATAGGTTTTAGCTATTGCAAGTTGAACTACCAAGTTCTGTCTATGAATTCCATTAGTGAAAACAAATTGGGATTTGAAAAATGGTGGGTTCCCTTATGCAAATGGAAGAGGTTGGGCCTTGATACTAGAAAATAGTGGGGCTTTGGGAAGAAGAAAACTGATTTTTTTTTAAACTAATCTGAAGGTTGTGTTTACAGTTAACACAGGTTCAGAATTGAGTTGATCTCAAATTGCATAGGGAGAGGGGTTCCAGATCGTCAAATTTTGCAGGGTTTACTCCAAAACCTGTGTTTCTGCACCGTTACAGCGTGAATTAAACAAGCTCAACACAGCATCTGGGATTCACACTGGCTGGAAGGGGTATTTTCTTTTTTAAAAGATTTTATTTGAGAGCGAGCACAAGCATGGGGAACAGCAGGGGCTTGATTCCCAGGACCCTGGGATCCTGACCTGAGCCAAAGGCAGATGCTTAACCGACTGAGCCACCCAGGCGCCACTGGAAGGAATATTCTTAAAGGAGTTTTGTAATCTTGCTCCTCAACACATGCAGTTTTATGTCCTTAGTTACTTCGTCTCGATATTCATCTGGTAGTTCCTCATTTGAGTATATGGTCAGTGATTTTTTTTTTTTTTAACCTTTTACATGTGGCAGTCTAAGCAATCCAGGCATTTAAGGAACTCAGTGACTCAAATCAACTTTTGTCTTTGTGTTTAATTAGGTTCCTGCTATGAGATAAGCCTGGTTTGGAGGGGTGATTAAAAAAAAACTGGTAAAGGGGTGCCTGGGTGGCTTAGATGGTTAAGCGTCTGCCTTCGGCTCAGGTCGTGATCCCAGGGTCATGGGATTGAGCCCCACATCAGGCTCCCTGCTCAGCGGGGAGCCTGCTTCTCTCTGCTGCTCTCCTTGCTCATGCTTTCTCTTTATCTCTGTGTCTCAAACGAATAAATAAAATCTTAAACTGGTAAAAATGTGTTTTGGCCTTCTATACGTAGAATAACAGGAGTTTGGCCCATACAAGATCAATTGGTAACTACGAAGTGATTTTACAAAGTGTAAATGGCATGCTTATGGGAAGACCCTGGCAAGAAGTACCAGAAGTTGTTAGAGCATGCTTAGAAGAAGATGCGGAGATAGCAGTATTTATCACTTAACCATTCAATTTACAGTTAACAGATAGCTTCCACTTCTCGATTATTTTAACAACCTTCCACGGGAAGGATGGCTGGATGGTCAGCTACGCACGTGTAAATCTATGGGGTGGGAAAGGCAATTTTTAATTCCAGCGAGTTGAGTTGTGGTTATAAGCAGAAATGTGCTTGATGGCTGCTCATAATTTTGCACAGGGATCCACTGGATTGGGGAGAGGGAACAAAAAAAGCCAACGGTCTATCTCCATGTGCAGCTTTTTAGGAATTAATGCTGGTTTCAGCTAAATGTATTTAGCTAGCTTGAGTTTATAATCAACAGTAATTGTACTTGTTATACTATTAAGGGAGTAATTTTAATCTGCAAAGCCACAGCAGTACGTTTACTCAACGACAATATTACTATTTATGTACTTAAAATGTAATACAAAGAAATGGAGCGATCATAAAATACCTGCAAACAATCCTTTGCTCAAACAGTATGCAGTACCTATAATTTACCAGGTCCTATACTTTCATAGGAAAAACAGCCTTTTGGATTCTGGTAAGGTAGAAGGAGTGATTGGTGGAACATAAATAGGAAAAAGTTGAGAACTTTCATTTTTGGGGTCTGCATCTGGCTGTAAGGACCACTTTTTCCACTAGATGGCAGTAGCTATTTAGAAAACAACTCCAAACGCAGCTGAGGAAAGCTACCGAAAGGCATTCACTAAAGTCTGCTTTTTGGTTTCACAAATTGCCTAACCTGGAAACAAGTGCTGAGGAAAGAAGTCAGCCCCGAATATTCACGTTCATGTTCCAGGTAGAGCATTCCCAGCCGCCAGTTGAGCAGGTGCCCTGGTTGGGGTTATGGCTTTGAGTAGAGATCTCAGGGTATTTGGGGCTTGGAGGTGGTGGGGAGATAAAGAGCTTTGAAACATGGAGGGGGGAAAAGGTAAATCTCAGTAGTTAGAGTTTCTTTCCTGATACATTTTTTTTTTTTTAAGATTTTATTTGAGAATGAAAGCACGAGAGGGAAGAGGGTCAGAGGGAGAAGCAGACTTCCTGCCGAGCAGGAAGCCCGATGTGGGACTCGATCCCTGGACTCCAGGATCATGACCTGAGCCGAAGGCAGTCGCTTAACCAACTGAGCCACCCAGGCGTCCAAGGCAAGGGTTTCTTAGATACAACACCAAAACCATAAGCAACAAAAGAAAAAGACATTTCAGATTTCCTAAATATTAAGAACTTAGGTAAAGGATACCATCAAGGAAGTAAAGAAAGACAACAGAATTGGAGAAAGCATTTGCAAATCATGTATCTAATAAAGGACTGGTATCCAGAATATCTTAAAAATATATTTAAAAAACATTTTTTACAGTGGACAAAAGATCTGAAAAGCCATTTCTCCAAAGAAGATCTACAAATAGCCAATAAGCATATGGAAAGACACCCAACATCCTTAGCCATCAGTGAAATGCAGCTCAAAACCACAATGAGAACTTCATACCCTGGGTGCCTGGGTGGCTCAGTTGGTTAAGCGACTGCCTTCGGCTCAGGTCATGATCCTGGAGTCGCAGGATCGAGTCCCGCATCGGGCTCCCTGCTCAGCAGGGAGTCTGCTTCTCCCTCTGACCCTACCCCCTCTCATGTGCGCATTCTCTCTCAAATAAATAATAAAATCTTTTTTTAAAAAAAAGAACTTCATACCCCACTAGGATGTCGGTCATTAAGAAAAACAAGTTGGCAAGGATGTGGAGGACCTGGAACCCTCCTACACTCCTGGTGTAAATATAAAATAGTACAGCCACTGTGGAAAATAGTTAGCAGTTCTCAAAGAGCTAAGCAGAATATGCAGTTACTCTAAATAGGTAATGGGGCTTTGTTTCGGGATGATGAATCATCCTAAATTGTAATGGTTACCCAATTCTGTGAATATATGAAAAATACTGAATTGTATACTTTGAAGGGATGAATTGTGTTGTATGTCTTAATAAAGCAGTTTTATGATTTCTTTTTTAAGTCAGAAAAGGAAAGAGGCTATACAGCTGGCGTCCCCAGTGGATGGGGAGGAAGGGAGAGACACGTTACGGAGTGTGACAGGATTACCACAGGAGGGTTAGCTAACACCTCCGTCACCTTACATTCATTACCATTTCCTTTTCCTGGTGAGAACACTTGAGATTTACTCCCTTAGCAACTTTCAAGAATCAACATACTGCTGTATTGTTAACCCTCATCATGCTGTGCCTGAGATGCCCAGAACTTCTTTATCCCATGAGCTGGAAGTTTGAAGCCTTTGACCAACCTGTCCCTACCCGTGCTGTTATTTTCAGATGTCTGCACTTCCGACGCAGTGGACTCTTGATCCAAGGAGATACAGGTTCCACACCTGGGGGTGAGAAAATTAGATTGGACTGGAAAGAAAGCAGGTGGCAAGTAATCATCTGAAAACTGGAAATATTCACCAGGAACCTTTTTATTTGCTTGTTGATTGTTTGTCAGGTTTCTGTCTGAGACCCACCGTGCCGTTGACTAGGTGTGTGACCTAAAGCAAACTATTCTCTCTTAAAACTGAGTATTTCATGAAATGGGGATTATAATAGTCAACTAATGGGATGCCTGGGTGGCTCAGTCGGTTAAGTGTCTGCCTTCAGCTCAGGTCATGATTCCAGAGTTTTTGGATCGAGTTCCATATGGGGCTCCTTGCTCAGCAGGGAGCCTGCTTCTCCCTCTGCCTGCTCTTTCCCCCTGCTTGTGCGTGCTCTCTCTCTCCCTCTCTGACAAATAAATAGATCTTAAAAAAAAAAAGGTCAACTATTAGGTTTGTTATACAGATTAAATGAGCCAGTATATGTGAAGTATTTAGCTCTCTGCCTGGCTCCTAGAATAAGTGCTCAATAAGAGCTATTATTGTTAACGATTAGTTATATAACAGTCATAATTATGAACATTTCCTAAGGCTGCCATAACAAGGGACCAAAAACTGTGTGACTTAAACCAGAAATGTATTGTCTCACAGTTCTGGAGGCCAGCAGTCTGAAGTCAAGTTGTTGGCAGGGCCATGCCCTCTGAATGCACCAGGGGAGGAACTGTTCTGGGCCTCTCTCTTAGCTTCTGATGGCCTCACATGTTCCTGGGCTTAGAGATCGCCACTCTGGTCACATGGCTGTCTTCTTCCTGCATGTGTCCACTTTGACCTCTCTCTGTGCACGTCTGTGTCCAAATTTCTGCTTTCCACTAAGATGCCAGTCCTACTAGAGTAGGGCCCTCCCTAATGACCTCATTTTAACGTGATCACCTCTGTAAAGACCCTATTTCCAAATAAGGTCACATTCTGAGGTAGTGGGGATTAGGATTTGTTACCTTAAAAATAAAGCTGTGGCTTATTTTACCAGCAAAATGGGTTTATTTGAGAATAACAGACTGGCAATGTATGACAAGCAAGCTCAGGCAAAACCATAGGCAAGGCCCACAAACAAAGGGGAGGCACTTTATTTTATGGAGGAGGAGGAGGAAGTTGGGAGGAGTTGTTTTGAATGAAAATCCACTGGAGAAAAGCAAGAAAGAGGTCAGGGTGATGAGGGTTTTTCCCTGTTGGGGCCTATAATTGATGGTTCTTTCCCGTTGACTTTTCTTCTGATGGTGTCTGGAACTGACAATTCTTCTTATAATTGACATTGAGTGGTCCAGGCTGCCCCTTCCAGCCTCCCTTCCTGGCATCCTGAGTCCACTTCATTGAGATTTCCCTTTATTAATTTTCATAGACTTCACTAGATTTTTTTTTTTTTTTTGGCAGGGGTGTGGGGACAGGGAACACAGTTCAACCTGTAACAGTTACATTCCCTGTTATCACAGAAGAGGAATCCTCTTCCCAGCTTTTGCCTACAAATAGAAAACCCTCCACAAAAATCCAAAAACTTGCCTTTCGTGGGACCAACAAAAAGGCATTTTCATGAGTCTCCTCTGAAGCAGGTCCCACTGTAGGCCACCAGCTGTGGGCAGTGTTCCCTTTACCGGCCCATCATCCCTCCAGATTCCCAAACAATGCCTAATTCTATTATTGCTTGTGATTTCCCCGTGGGCAGCAGTTTATTTCTGTCATCAAGTCTCTGATGAAATCTTTAGCCATGAAATATTTAGTCCAATCCCAGCAAATCGTGTGTAGTGTTAACATGGCACAGGCAGCCGGCGGCCTGCATTACGTGGTAATTTGGAAGCGAGAGAAGTGATAATATAGGGCCGGGCTGCTTTTGTGAGCTCGCATTAATGCTGGAGCTGGTGATGTCAATTGACAGCCCATTGATTTGGGCTAATAGTGCCTGGAGGGGGCAGAATTGGGGCGAGGTAGGAAATAAAGGATATCGACGGTCAGTCGCCAGGATCCTGGCAGCTTTTAATCTATTATTGCCCCTCCTTTAATGCAACTTCTGTGTCAACTGCACTTACTTCCCCCAGCTCTGCATGCTGTGCTGAACTGTGAAGCCAGTGGGGCGCCACCCCCAGAGTGGTCCAAAGTTCCCCAGTATTGATTCTTTGATGCTCTGGGGTGCGAATTATAATTATTTCATTAAGCCCTTTAATGGGTATCAACTATGAACCTTCCTCAGCCCAGGCTGGGGTGGTCAGGGCGAGGGCCACATCATTAATCTGTGTTCATCTCGTTGCCACCAATTGTCGTCCCCTCGACCCTTTTTTTCCCTCTTATTATCCCGTCTATAGTTTTAGTGGGAAGCAGGTCGATCTATTCTCAGAGAGGAGCTGGGAAGGGGAGTTGGCTGATTTGGGGAGGCCAGAGGGGAGGCCACGGTTGAGCACATTGCAGTGTTGGCTATTCACACCAAGGGACTAGCTAATCATGCTGTCAGATCTGCTCTGCCCACTTCTAGTTTGCCTGCACAGGGAGGTGATGAACAATGCCTTGGGACAAAGCAAGAGATCTTGCAGCTGCTTCCTTGTGTGGCTTTGAGTCCTATTGTAGCTCAGGAATATGCCACACCCTCACTTAAAGTCAGTCGTCAACTTTACTAGGGTGCTGGAGATATAAAGGTGGACAGAATCCTGCCTTGTGCCCTCAGGGAGCTTCAACTCCAGTAAAGGATCTAGCAGAGGGATCAATAAGCAGACAGCAAGACACTAATGAATGTTGAGTAAGGGCAGAGTACAGGGAGTTATGGCACCCCAGGGAAGGGGGCCTTGACCCAGGCTTGGGGGTCAAAGAGGGCTTCCTGGAGGAATAAATGCTACACTGAACCTGAAGAATGAGTACGATAGTCCTAGGAAGGAGGAAGGGCATACCAGTCAGTGGGAACAGCATATTTAAAAGAGGCCTGAAGTGAAAGAGAGAAGGCACGTGAAATTTTGGGGACCTTCCCTAGTTGAGTAAGGCCAACACTTTGTATGAGGTGGGGAGAACTCCCTCCCCCCACCCGGCTTCTTGTCTTTACCCACCTGCCATTGCTGATTAAACTCATCAGGAGCCTCAGGAAAGCTCGGGGTCCCAGGTAGCATTTCCCATCATTGTATCAGAGGCTTTTTTGTTTCTACCATACTTTTCTTTAGGCCAAAAGTGAGTTTTCTTTCAGGTTCTCCACTTGTTTGGTTCATGTGTGGTTTTAAAACATGTCTTCAATTTTTTTTTTTTTCTGGCAACTCTTTTTGACACTCCTTAATGAGGGTAGGGAGTCTAATTCCTCTTCCCTTGACTATGGGCTGCCTTCGGAGATTGACTTCCAAAAGATAGAATGCAGAGAAAGTAACTCTGGATGATCTCCAAATCTAGATTTCATGCTGCTTTCACCTGATTCTCTGGACACTCACTGTAGGAATCTTCCACTACCCATAGGAAGCTCTGCCCCTGTGAGGCTCATAAGTGGAAATGCCACATAAAAGGAGGAGCCCCAGCTGTTGAGTGGTCCTAGTCTGTGCCCCAGACATGGGAGTGACAAAGGTTGAAGATGAACTAGCCCCAGCCCTCAACTGACTACATCTTTATTCAGAAAGACTTGAGTGAGAATTGGTCAGCTGAGCCCAGTCAGTCCTCAGGTTCGTAACCAAAGTAAACGAGCGTCATTGTATTATTCCACTGTTTTCAGGGTGATATGTTACACAGTG
Organism: Callorhinus ursinus; assembly: GCF_003265705.2. NCBI lineage: Eukaryota > Metazoa > Chordata > Mammalia > Carnivora > Otariidae > Callorhinus > Callorhinus ursinus. Next base: position 19,007,224 of record NW_027397081.1, on the reverse strand, counting down.
ATAGATAACTGGAACAGTTAGATTTGATTAAGTGTGTGTTTGATTAAGTTTGATTACTATAGCTTTATAGTTAGTCTTAAAATCAGGTTATGAGTCCTCCAACTTTGTTCTTTTTCAAGTTTGCTTTGATTCTTCTAGATCTTTTCCTTTTCTGTGTACATTTTAAAAATCAACTCGATTTCTACCATAAATATAGCCTGCTTGAATTATAATTGGGATTTTAATGACTCTAAGGATTAAATTGGGTAAACCTGACATCTTAATATTGAGTACCAATCTAAGAATATGGTATATCTCTCCACTTGTTTAAGTCTTTTTTTTTTTTTTTTAAAGTAGGCTTCATGCTCAGTGCAGAGCCCTGTGGGGGTTTGAACTCACAACAGTGAGATCGAGACCTGAGCTGAGATTAAGAGTCAAAAGCTTAACTGAGTCACCCAGGTGCCCCTAATTTAAGTCTTTTTAAATTTCTCTCAGCAGTGTTTTGTAGTAGAAGGAAGAAATCTTCCATCTTTTGTTAAATTTTCCTAATTACATTTTTATGCTATTGTAAATAGAACTGTTCTAAAATTTCATTTCCCAATTAATTGCTCCTACTTTGTAGGAAAATAACTGAACTAAAATATAACCATGTATTGTGAGATCTTGCTGAATTCACTTATTAATTCCATAATAGTTTTTGTGGAGTTCTTTAATATTTTTTCCAGACTCAATCCTGTTATCTGCGAGGAAAGATGGTTTATTTCTTCCTCTCCAGTCTGGACACCTTTTACTTCTTTTTCTTTCCTTATTGCTTTGGCTAGGACTCCAGTAAAATGTTGAGTAGAATGACATTAAGAGCAGACATCCTTGATAAAAAAAAAAAAAAAAAAAAAAAAAGAGCAGACATCCTTGACTTGTTTCTGATCTTAGGAAGAAAGCATTTAGCATTTCACCATTAAGTATGGTGTTAAGTTTGGATTTTTCATAGATATTTTTAATCAACTGGGTTTTGGTATTATGCTTATATGAAGGGTAAGTTTGTTGAGCATGGTGATCTGTCCATGACAAAACTGCTGGCAGAGACCAGGATGGAGAAAGAGGGCTAATGCAAGTAAACATATATGCTCACCATGCCTGGAACGGAAGTAACAAGAAGTCTCACAAGATGTGGCTTCCAGAAATAGCCCAGAAAGAATGGAGAAAGGTAGAGTCAAGACAGAAGAATATCCTCAGGACAGGACTTGTGGGCTTAGAATGGCTTCTTTTTTCCACTCTACCTGATAATCTATTCTTTCTTTTTCTTTCTTTCTTTCTTTCTTTCTTTCTTTCTTTCTTTCTTTCTTTCTTTCTTTCTTTCTTTCTTTCTTTCTTTTTCTTTCTTTCTCTCTCTCTCTCTCTCTCCCTTTCTTTCTTTCTTTCTTCTTTCTTTCTTTCTTTCTTTCTTTCTTTCTTTCTTTCTTTCTTTCTTTCCTTCCTTCCTTCCTTCCTTCCTTCCTTCCTTCCTTCTTTCCTTCCTTCCTTCCTTCCTTCCTTCCTTTCTTTCTTTCTTTCTTTCTTTCTTTCTTTCTCTTTCTTTCTCTTTCTTTTCTTTTCTTTTCTTTTCTTTTTTTTCTTTTCTTTTCTTTAATTCTTTTCTTTCTGGGAGCGGGGAGGAGCAGGCTCTGCACTGAGCAGGGGCTCGATTCCCAGGACCCTGGGATCATGACCTGAGCCAAAGGCAGATGCTTAACCAACTGAGCCACCCAGGAACCCTATTCACTTTTCAAAAGCCAGCTGAAATATTCCCTTTCTGGAATTCTCCTAGGCAAGGTTGGTGACTTCAGCATTCCCTATATGCTCTGCACCTTTAGTATAGCCCTTTTCACACATTTTGGAGATGTTTGCATGCCTGGCTGTCTTCCCCCTGAACAGGGAGATCCTCTGAGGTGGGGACTGTGGCTTCTTCATTTTCATATATTCCCTCCTGTAGGCCCTGCCTCTCTGCGAATGGGGCAGAGTCAGAGCTCTGGGGTTTGCGTACCATATTTCCCCAGCTGTGAAAACCTCAAGCAAGTTTCCCTCTGAAAATACTTTAAAATATAATTCCCTTCTAAGAACTAGTACCAAGGTTAATACTTCTTGGACACTCGGTTTTCTCATCTGTGAAAAGGGAATACCTGTCTTAGAGGTAGTTGCTACCTGCTCTCTCAGTGGTTGTGTGAATTTGTTGACTGAAGGGACACAATTTTGTATTGGAACAGAGGTGTGGCCTAGAGATGAACAAAGGGACAGTCTTGCACAATCCCTGATTTGAATGGAAACCTGATTAATTAAATCCTACCAGGCTTAAACTGTGGAAAGAGCCAAGATGTCCATCGACAGATGAATGGATAAAGAAGATGTGGTATATATATACAATGGAATATTATGTAGCCATCAAAAGGAATAAAATCTTGTCATCTGCAGTGACATGAATGGAACTAGAGAGTGTTATGCTGAGCGAAGTAAGTCAATCAGAGAAAGACATGTATCATCTGACCTCACTGATATGAGGAATTCTTAATCTTCGGAAACAAACTGAGGGTTGCTGGAGTGGTGGGGGGTGGGAGGGATGGGGTGGCTGGGTGATAGCCATTGGGGAAGGTATGTGCTATGGTGAGCACTGTGAATTGTGCAAGACTGTTGAATCACAGATCTGTACCTCTGAAACAAATAATACATTATATGTTAAGAAGAAGAAGAAGAAGAAGAAGAAGGAGAAGAAGATAGCAGGAGGGGAAGAAGGAAGGGGGGGAAATCAGAGGGGGAGATGAACCATGAGAGATGATGGACTCTGAAAAACAAACTCTGGGTTCTAGAGGGGAGGGGGGTGGGGGGATGGGTTAGCCTGGTGATGGGTATTAAAGAGGGCACGTTCTGCGTGGAGCACTGGGTGTTATGCACAAACAATGAATCATGGAACACTACATCAAAAACTAATGATGTATATATGGTGATTAATATAACATAATAATAAAAAAAAAAGAGAAACATGGATGGTAACAGCTACAAAAAAAAAAATAAATCCTACCAGGCTTTAGAAAGTGTATTCTGTAATGCAGTGGGGTTCCCAACCCACTCAGACCTCTTTTTTTGTTAGAAATATTTTAGGGGGTGCCTGGGTGACTCAGTAATTAAGCGTCTGCCTTCAGCTCAGGTCATGATCCCAGGGTCCTAGAATCGAGCCCCACATCGCTTCTCCCTCTCCCACTCCCCCTGCTTGAGTTCCCTCTCTTGCTGTGTCTCTCTCTGTCAAATAAATAAATAAATAAATAAATAAATAAATAAATAAATAAATAAATAAAATCTTAAAAAAAAGAAATATTTTGGAATATCCTCTTTCCTATGGCAGAGTGAAATTCATAGATAACCAAAATATTCAATTATAATTATAAATCCGAGAGAGAATTAAAGAAAAACAACTTGCAATAAAATAACTGTGTTTCAGTAGATGAATGCTCAAGTGCAGATAAGACAGAAGACACAAAGAACTAAGTGAGATGCTCACTCCTGCAGAAACTTTTCGAAAGCCAGTTACAAATTTAGACTGATTCAGGCCAATACTTTGATGGCTCAGATATCAATCACATTGCTGTCAAGACATGCTTTTCTGAAATCGTAAGCAAATCTTTGTATTGTCCCAGATGAAACAAAGGGCATTCATCTCTCATATGATATTTGCACTCAGGAAAAATTCAGTGTATTTTAAAACTGCAAGAAATATTTCATATTATTGTACAACATAGTTAATTATGGAAAATTTCTTCACCTATGGGAATATTTGAAGATATTCAGAAATCACTTGGGATGTGGAAATTTCCTTGATGTACAGAACTGACCTGAATATTGCAGGACATCAGGCATCCCCCCTCTCCTACCCCATAAAGGCCAGTGGTGCCCTGAGTCAGGGCAACAAAAATGTTCCCACAAATTTCCTAAGTGCCCTTTAGGGGGCAGTATCACCCTGAGCCCTGGTTGTGGAGTTAGCCTTAGGTTCAAAAACCCTAGCACTGCCTCTTTTTTTTTTTTAATTTTTATTGTTATGTTAATCACCATATATTACATCATTTGTTTTGGTGTAGTGTTCCATGATTCATTGTTTGTTCATAACACCCAGTGCTCCATGCAGAATGTGCCCTCTTTAATACCCATCACAGGCTAACCCATCCCCCTACCCTCCTCCCCTCTAGAACCCTCAGTTTGTTTTTCAGAGTCCATCATCTCTCCTGGTTCGTCTCCCCCTCTGACTTACTCCCCTTCATTCTTCCTCTCCTGCTATCTTCTTCTTTTTCTTTTTTCTTAAAATATGTTGCGTTATTTGTTTCAGAAGTACAGATCTGTGATTCAACAGTCTTGCACAATTCACAGCGCTCACCGTAGCACATACCCTCCCCAGTGTCTATCACCCAGCCACCCCATCCCTCCCACCCCAACCACTCCAGTAACACTCAGTTTGTTCCTGAGATTAAGAATTCCTCCTATCAGTGAGGTCATATGATACATGTCTTTCTCTGATTGACTTATTTCACTAAGCATAACACCCTCCAGTTCCATCCACGTCATTGCAAATGGCAAGATCTCATTCCTTTTGATGGCTGCATAATATTCCATTGTGTATATATACCACATCTTCTTTATCCATTCATCTGTCGATGGACATCTTGGCCCTTTCCACAGTTTGGCTATTGTGGACATTGCTGCCATAAACATTGGGGTGCACGTACCCCTTCGGGTCCCTACATTTGTATCTTTGGGGTAAATACCCAGTGCACTGCCTCTTTTTGTTGATGTGGCCACTTGACTTCCAGTTTCTCCACCTATAAAAGGGGTGTGTGTGTGTGTGTGTGTGTGTGTGATATAGCCAGTGGCAAGGTGTGTAAAGGTGTAAATGACAGGGTAGTAAATGACACTTGGTATATATAGTGTCAAGTACCTAGCACTCAGAAGTAGCTAATTCATGGAGCATTTATTCTCTGTCATGAATAGCAACAGTCCTGGGCGCCTGGGTGGCTCAGTCGTTAAGCGTCTGCCTTTGGCTCAGGTCATGATCCCAGGCTCCTGGGATTGAGCCCCGCATCGGGCTCCCTGCTCAGCGGGAAGCCTGCTTCTCCCTCTCCCACTCCCCCTGCTTGTGTTCCCTCTCTTGCTGTGTCTCTCTCTGTCAAGTAAATAAATAAAATCTTAAAAAAAAAAACAACAACCAAAAAACGAATAGCAGCAGTCCTTTGCGTTTAGTGCCATGAGTAACTGTAATTTTCATTTGGGTAAGTGAGGCCCCAGTCACTTGCCCACGCTCACGTAGAAAGTGACATGGCAGAAATTTGAACACCGGCAGTCTGACTCCCGAATCTGTTTGGTTACTCTCCACCCTATACTGACCCTGCCGTGAGCGGTGTAAGCAAGACTACCCCTGTAGCTTGCCCAGGGTTAACCCCTCCTGACAACCCACTACTTTTATAAAGGATCTTCATGGACTGACACTCTAGAATGCTGACCAGTGTGAAGAGGAAAGACCAGCTAGGCCAAGAGCGAGGGAAAGTGCAGAGGACACACAGACCATCACACCGGTCCCTTTCTCTCAACTCACTCCCTTGAGCGTGGGCTTGCGAGTTCTCACTGGGGGGAGTGCCTGAACTGTAGTCATAGCGGGACAGCTGAGGCCTGGGAGAGGTGAGGATAAGCCACTTGCTTTGAGGACAGGCTGATGTGGGCTCAAGACAGAGACTAATTAACATTTTAACAATCTGACAATTCTCATCAACGCCCAAGAAAGCCCCTGGTGCGGTCATGGTGTCCTCATGCTGACTCCAGAGCGGCGCAGAAATGAGTCTCCTGGACTCCCTGTCCTAAGGAGCCCACAGTGGAGAAATCAACAAAAAGCCTCCGTTAGGCTGAAAAGGAGAGAGCATGGGGAGGTTGGGGTGGCGATTTTCGAATAGTTGGAGAATATGAATATATTGGTATTACCCTGGAGGTCAGAACTGGTATCCACAGTTGACTTGAGGTAACAGGAAGCATTTGGGGAGCTAATATGCCAATTATTGCCTCTAGTTCCAAAACCATTCTTTTAGACTTTTTAAAAAAAATGTTATTTATTTTGGAGAGAGAGAGAGTGCGCACGAGCTGGGGCAGGGGCAGAGGAAGAAGGAGAGAGAGAGCGCAGAGCCAGATGCCAGGCTTGATCTCACGACCCTGAGACCTGAGCTGAAACCAAGAGTTGGACACTCAACCCACTGAGCCCCCCAGGCACCCAAATTCTTTTAGACTTTGATGCTGTGCTGGGGACTCTGAAAAGCACATTTCTCCTTGCCAACTGGATCTCCATTAAGTTCCCCTGTTAGGGGTATCGAAGGGATACTGGAAAGCAGGAGGAAGGACAAGGGACTTGACCTTCTTGTTTGCTGTTGCTGATGGCATCACGGGCAATGCCCTCCACCACGACAGTGACAGTTGCTTCTACTTTCCAGCACACCCAGGGCAGATAGCACTGTGCCCCTTTAGAGGCTGTCAGCCCTGGGTAGAACTACCCCCACCCCAAGGTCTGCATGCATCCCAGTCCGATAGGCTCTCCTGCAAGCTCCTGAGGGAGTAGCAACAGCCTGGCTGCACCCCTCCTCAGAGGGCTGGCTCCCAGCCTTAGGGGGCCCCTCCTCCCCCCGGCCCCTCCTTTTCCCATTGTGCCCCAGCCTGAAGTCACTATTTCTGTGGTACCTCAGTGTTCCCTTTTAGCTATGTCAGGCTTCTAACCACTTTCTTACAGGAAGGTCTCCTCATTGAGACCCTTAGGATGGTTTCTGGTTTCTTAACTGGATCCTGACATAATTATTGTCCAGAAAGCTTTTGTTACAACCTATGAGACTGGTTAAAAAGTAAATGCACGACTCGGGAGGTTACAAAGTCTTCATCTCTAAAAGTATGGAATCACAGAATTGGTAGACCCAAAAGTATTAGAAATTATTTACTGCACCTCATTATTTTATGGAAGCCCAGAAAATTAACTGGCTTACAGGAAAGTATGCTATTTCATTTAATAATTATATATAGCATTTACTGTATGCGAGACACTTTATATATTCTAGTTCATTTAAACCATAACAACATTCTCGGGTAGGTACTGTTACTATTCCCTCTTTTCTGAAATGCAGAGAGGCTAAGTAACTTGCCCAAGATCACACAGATAGTAAATTGCAGAGCTGAGATTTGGACCACAGATTTCTGGCTTGAATTCCTACCTTTACCTCTTTTCTCTACGTTGCTGGAAACGAGCAGCAGTGCTCATACTAGAGTCTGGGACGGCTCCCTTCCATTCTAGCATTCTCCTGATGGTAGGGCAGATGGCCCCTGCAGATCAGATTTCCCATTTGGTGAGCCTTGCAACACTCAGATGCCAATTTCTTCCTTTCTTCCTTCTTCCTTTCAAGATTTTATTTATTTATTTGAGAGCAACAGCGAGAGAGAGAAGAAGCACAAGCAAGGGGAGGGGCAGAGAGAGAGAGGGAGAAGCAGACTCCCCTCTAAGCAGGGAGCCCAATGCAGGACTTGATCCCAGGACACCAGGATCATGACTTGAGCCGAAGGCAGGCACTCAACCAACTGAGCCACCCAGGCGCCCCAGATGCCAATTTCTATTACATTTTTTTAAACTTCCTGTTACCCACCTCAAGAAATTCTATGTTCTTTTTACTCAGCACCCACAGCTGAAAGTTCTTTTTTTTTTTTTTAAGATTTTATTTATTTATTTGACAGAGAGACACACAGCGAGAGAGGGAACACAAGCAGGGGGAGTGGGAGAGGGAGAAGCAGGCTTCCCACAGAGCAGGGAGCCTGATGCGGGGCTTGATCCCAGGACCCTGGGATTACGACTCGAGCCGAAGGCAGATGCCCAACAACTGAGCCACCCAGGTGCCCCAAAAGCTGAAAGTTCTTTAAAGCCTTGCAGTGTCGGGCACTTTTAGAGTGGATACTCAAGACACATTTGCAGAAAGATTCAGTATATAATCACGGCTTAAATTAACAGTAGCAGTAACACTTAACATTTAAAAAAGTTTTGAGTTAAAATGTTTTTAATTATGGTAAAATACATGTAACATAAATTTTCCCATCTTAACCATTTTTAAGTGTGCAGTATAAAGTATATTTATACTTTTGTGCAACCAATCCCCAGAACTTCTCCATCTTATAAAATTGATATTATGTATCCATGAAACAACCACTCCCCATTGCCCCCCCCCCCACTGCCCTTGGCAACTACCATTCTACTTTCAGTTTCTGAGAATTTGACTCCTCTAGGTACCTCATATAGTATAAAAAACCTTTTTGTAATGAGCCAATTTTACATTCTTTTTTTAAAATATTTACTTGAGAGAGAGAGAGCATGAGCAGGGGTGGGGTGGGGAAGAGGCAGAGAGAGCAGCAGACTCTCAGCGGAGCAGAAGCCCGATGTGGGGCTCGATCCCAGGACCCTGGGATCATGACCCAAGCCAAAGGCAGACACTTAACCATCTGAGCCACCCAGGCACCCCCCAATTTTACATTCTTAATATTATTTGATTACAATATTTTTTTAAAGTAATCTCTATACCCATCGTGGGGCTTGAACTCACAACCTCCAGAGTTGCATGCTCTACCTACTGAGCCAGCCAGGTGCCCCTGATTACAACAGTAGTCTTATAAGGAGGCAGGACAGAGGCTCTTGGATGCCTGGACCATTTCCATTTTTTTAGGCTCTCAAATTATAAAGAAATACCAATTTGAGATTACAAAAATTGTGGTACACTAAAAATTTTACATTGAATGAATGAATGCTTTAAAAATGCGATGTCATGTACTTGTCCCAGAAAAAAATTATTTTAAAAATTCCTTAGGGTGGGGACACCTGGGCAGCTCAGTCAGTTAAGTGTCTGCCTTCAGCTCAGGTCATGGTCCTGGGGGTCCTGGGATCGAGTCCCTCATTGGGCTCCTTGCTCAGCAGGGAGTCTGCTTCTCCCTCTGCCTGCAGCTCCCCCTGCTTGTGCTCTCACTCTCTCTCTGACAAATAAATAAATAAAATCTTTAAAAAAATTCCTTAGAGCATACTACAAGTATGGTCCAAAAATGTCACATAAGTTTCAAACTGGATGGTGAACACCTCCTTCCAATCCTGTATTTCTCTGTGGCTGAATATATATTCATTTTGAGATAATGTCAAAATATAAATGTGAGACCCTTCATTAATGTGAGTTTCAGGTAAAATGACCATTTCTCCCTCTCCACCAACTCTTCCACTTACGAAAGGGTAGACATCATCCCCCATTTTTACAAACCAGAAGTGTCTCCCCAAGTATGGTTCCAAGCTGAAGATATAACAGCAAACTGGGGGGTGGTGGTGGGTGGTGGGGGTGTCGAGACTTGAACTCAGACGTTTGACTGTAAGCCTAACACTCCAAGCACCAAGCCCGGCTGACCAGGGCCGTCCACCTCTCAGTTCACTGCTACCACGAAGAGGGATGTGAGCATGGCCGCTGTAGAGGAGGTATCCGGGTTCTCCTGAGCACGTTCATTGAGATGGGCTGCCCTGCAGGTAGTGAGATCCCAGACTCTGGGAGCAGTCAAGAAGAAATTTGACTGACACCATTTGGGTTTGCTGCAGAGGAGATTCAAGAATGGGGAGTGGGAGTGGGGAGGAGGAAGTGGCGTTCGATTATTTCCAACTTCCCTTCAGACTCGCTGCACAGGGCTGAGCCCAAACCATCAGTACATCTGTGTGCTCTGGGGAGAGGCAGTCTGGGCCTCACATTCAGTTCCCCACCTTTTCATTAGCAGTAGCCTGCCGCTGGTTGTTGGGCAGCCACGGCTTAATTTGAACAATTGGGCTCCGGGTTCCCAAGGAAAACAGTCCGGGCGCCTCAGCCATCCATCAGTATTCTCTTCAGTCCCCCGACAGCTGCTCGCTTCGGGCTGCCTCAACCTGCACTGACCTCATCTACTCACACAGAGCAGAGGAGGATTTGGAAAAAATTAGTTATATTAGTGACTCCCCGAAACACTCCGTTTACTTGTGATATGACAAATATTTCAGCCATTAGGATCTCTCTGTCTCTTATCATCTTAAATGCACTCACTTACATTCCAAATCACTACTTAATTTAAAAGCCTGTCTGTTGAGATTGTGACAGACCCAGGGAAAAGGAGAGACAGACACTCGCTCAGCTCTGGCTGGAATAGAATCAGACTTGGAACTTTGATGGAATCTTTCTCCACAAGGCTTATGCTCAGTGAGGTAACAATCTAAACACGTAGGAAGCAGGAAACTTAAAGGGAAACCCACTCGGTCGAGATTTACAAGCTCTGCTTTGAAGTGGCAGGTGGCATGGTGACCTTGGGCAAATGACTATTGCTGGGTGTCCTCAAGTTCCCTGAGTCCTGGATATAGTGACTCATTCAGTGAATGTTTATTGAACCCCTAATATATGCAAGGCAGCATGACAGATTCTGAGGGTACAAAGATGAATAAGCCATGCCTCTGTGCTCAAAGTTATTCTCAGTTTATTATTCTCAATAAACTCTTATTGGGGCACCTGGGTGGCTCAGTCGGTTAAGCGTCTGCCTTTGGCTCAGGTCACGATCCCGGGGTCCTAGGATCGAGCCCTGTGTTGGGCTCCCTGCTCAGCGGGAAGCCTGCTTCTCCCTCTCCCTCAGCTGCCGCTCCCCCGCCCCCTTGTGCACTGTCTCTGTCAAATAAATAAAAAATAAATGTTTCTGCTTCTGTTCAAATGTTTGCAGGATATCTATCTATCATCTATCTATCTATCTATCATCTATCTGTAGTACATTGACATACAACAACCTTTAATCTCACAGCAACCCAATGAGGTAGTGGGTTGGTATCATTACTCCTTCTGATAAAGATGAGAAAACGGCCAATTAGAGAGGTGAAGTAATTTACCCAAGGTTACACAGATAATATGTGGCTGAAATCAAGCTGCCTGATTAGGCCCTGTGGATTCTCTATGGATCTATTTCCAGGAGTGAAACTGTGAGCTTCTGTGTTTTGCTTTTAATAAAGGATCAGTGGGGGGATTCACATCTCTAACATAGGACTGTTTCGGGAGGTTCTGTCATGCTTGGGCCTGGGGGGAGCACAGGGGAACCTGTGCTTATAAAGAGGATGGTACCCCGTGTGTCACCTAGCGGGCGCCCAGCCCACTGGGGCATTTTGAATCTCAATGGTGGAGGACCACGGTGAGAGACCTGCAACCTATTTAATTCTGTTAGAGAATCAGTGAGGTGCTTGACGAAGCCATTAACTGGGGTTCGTGTCTCCATTCTACTTATAAGACTCCAGGAGGGCAAATGCTGATGGAAATTTATTGATTTCTTTTTCTGCCTTTACCGAATGGGTCAAAAACATGGTATAACACTGCTGGTTCCAATTAAAATCACCTGTTAGCTTACAAAGGTTGGCCCTTTCCACTCTCCCCCTCTTTCCCCCATTTAAAAAGGGTTTAAAAGATTTTCATTTAATTGATTTGCTGTAAAATGCCCTTTACAATTACCCAGATAAACTAGGCGTCACCTGTGGAGTAAGAGCCAATTTGAGCTGTTTATCAAGACTTTGCCTCTGGCCACTTCTCACCCTGGGATCTTGAGTCTCTGTATTGATAGCTTGCATCTGTCAACATTGGATATTTTTAGTGGGCTGCAGAAAGCTTTTAGGGAGATGGGGATGGTGGGGCTGCATCTTTGAGCAGGTGAAGAAAGCATGATTGGTTTTTTTTGTTGTTGTTTAGAAATGAGAATGCTTTATTGTGCTGAAAACAAGTTCAGGAAAGCAGCCTTGGCCCCATATGCCTAAAAATAATCAGAGTTGGCCCCATTTAAAAACCAGGCAGTGGGCTTCAAGGAAATGGGGACGTGCGCAGTGGATAAAACTGAGTAGCAAAACTTGCCCAGTTTCTCTTGGTTTGGGCTTGATGTCAAGTTGTGTTTAATGTTAGTGGGGAGAAGTTGGGGCATCTCTGCAAAAGTTGTCTGTGAAGTGACACTTATGTTCTTTGCGCTGGTGGTGGTGGTGGGGGGGGAGTTACAGAGGGTGGGAAACAAAGAAAGAAGGACATAAGGGTATTTAATCTAGGTTCTTGTGTATTTCTGAAACCATACGGTTGAATCCACTTAATCATGGAAATAGTGTCAGTCCTGGCTAAGGAACTATGACAAAATTGGCACCAGAAAGCAAAACACAGGCAAATGTGGAAGGGGAGAGGTAAATTCTGGAAGGTATAGACCAATAATCTTGAAGTTGATCACGGCAAAGTTCTAGAATAAACTATGGGAAAAAATGTTTTGTGAGCCTTTGAAAGAAGACGGTCGCTAAGAATGAAGTATAATTTCCATTCTGACTGGTGTCAAACAGGAAGTGCCCTAGACACAGGAAGTCTAGTAGGGTGTCGCACAGGAAGTAAGGTGGTCGAAGAGACTAAATGACAGATTATTTATGAAAGCTTTTGGTGGGACGCCTGGGTGGCTCAGTCGTTAAGCGTCTGCTCAGGTCATGGTCCCAGGGTAGGGTCCTGGGATTGAGCCCTGCCATTGGGCTCCCTGCTCAGCGGGAAGCCTGCTTCTCCCTCTCCCACTCCCCGTTTGTGTTCCCTCTCTCGCGGTGTCTCTCTGTCAAATAAATAAATAAAATCTTTAAAAAAAAAGAAAGCTTTTGGCACAAGGTGGATGCATGGTAAGTATAGGCTTTCATTATCTCCTTCGTAGTCAAACTACTTCTTCCTCTGCTTTACTCCTGACTCTGATGAGAACCCCCACCTAACCACTGACACTGCTTTTCCCCTATTACCAGTGACCACCCAGTCACTAAATTCAACAGATACTCCCAGTTCTTATTCTGCTTGAACTCTTTGAGAATTTTGACATTGCTAATTTCACCCTTTTCTCCAAAACCTTTTCTTCCCCTGAATTCTCTGACACCACACTCTCTTGGATTTGTGCTATTCTATCCACCCATTTCCCAAACTCTTTGGCCTAACGGCATTTCTCTGTTGTTCCTTAACTACCCGTGGTTGCCTATGGTTCTTTCCTAGATTCCACTCCCCACTCTTCTTGGGAGCAATTTCAATACATCTCCTATCAAAATTTCATCAAGGACAACTGGATACCCACAGACAAAATAATGAATTAAGACCCCTACCATACACCATATACAAAAATTAACTCAAAATTGATCAAAGCCCTACATGTAATTCTAAAACTATAAAACTCTTTACACGGGTGTAAATCTTTGTGACCTCAGATTTAGTCAATAGCTTCTTAGATGTAACACCAAAAAAAAAAAAAAAGCAGCAAGAGGAAAGGTAATCAGGACATCATCAAAATGAAAGCCTTTGCTTGGCAAAATAGGTCATCAAGAAAGTGAAAGATAACCAAAAGAATGGGAGACAAATTTTGCAAACCATGCATACGGTAAGAGATTTGTATCAAAGAATACATAAAGAACTGTTACAATTCAACAGTAAAAAGAACAATAACCCAATTTTTAATAAGGGGAAATGATCTGAATCAACATTTCTTCAAAGAAGACATACAAATGGCCAGGAAGCCCATGGAAAGATGCTCAACAACATTAGCCATCAGAAAAATGCAACTCCAAACCACAAGATATCATTTCATACTGACTAGGATGTTGAAAATTGAAACTCTCATACACCACTGGTGTATGTGAAGTGGCGCAGCCACTTTGGAAAACAGTCTGTCAGTTCTTCAAAAAGTTAAACCTGGGGGGCGCCTGGGTGGCTCATTGGTTAAGCATCTGCCTTTGGCTCAGGTCATGATCCTGGGGTCCTGGGATCGAGCCCCACGTTAGGCTCTCTGCTCAGCTGGGAGCCTGCTTCTCCCTCTCCTTCTACCTGCTGCTCCACCTGCTTGTGCTCTCTCTCTCCCAAATAAATAAATAAAACCTTAAAAAAATAAAATAAAGTTAAACATAGTTACCATATAACGTAGGAATTCCACTCCTACTTACATACTTAAGAGAAATAAAGGTAGATGTCTACACAAAAACTTGTACATGAATGTTCCTAGCAGCCTTATTCATAGTAGCCCTAAAGTGTCAACAACCCAAATGTCCATCAGCTGCTAAATGGATAAATAAAATATGCTCTATCCATATGATGGAATATTCAGCCATAAAAAGGAATAAAATACTGGTGTGTGCTAAAACATAGATGAACCTTGGTCACATTGTGCTAAGTAAAAGAAGTCAGTTACAACAGACCGCATATTGTATAATTCCACTTAGATGAAACATAGGAAAATTCATAGAGAATAGGAAAATTCATAGAGACAGAAAGTAGACTGGTGGTTGTATAGAGTTGTAGGGAAGCGATTTGGGGAGGAATGTGGAGTGACTGCTAATGGGTACGGGCTTTGTTTTGGGGTGACAAAAATGTCCTAAAATTGATTGTGGTGATAGTTGCACGTATCTGTGAATATTCTAACAGCCATTGAATTGTATACTTTAAAAGGGAGAGTTGTACAAATGTGATTTATATCTCAATAAACATGTTAAAAAAATTTCTCCTCTCATTGTGCTCCTACCTTAGTGACAAGTCGCTTGACACAGCCTTCCAGATCGGTCCACTTCTCTCTGTCTGGCCTGCCACCCTCTAGCTGGGTCACCACGAAGGCCTCCTAAGTGACCATCCTGGCTCCACTCTGTCGGCTTGGAGATCTTTCTAAAGGGCAGATTGGTCACCTCACCTCTTGCCTCCATCTTGTCATGGCTTCTTCTATCCCCATGAAGGTTAAGATCAAACTCCTTAAGCCAGTTTAAAAAGGCCCTGTGTGACCTGGCCCCTGCTTATCTATCTCCTTAATCTGGTCTCTAACCACTCACAGTTCACCATTCTACACCTCCACATCTTCTTTCAGTTTGCAAATCTTTTTGCCTTATCTCATATCTGGGCCTTTGCAAAGGCCGATTGTTCTGCTTTTTGGGTCTCAGCATATGCGTCACTTGCTC
Source organism: Callorhinus ursinus (assembly GCF_003265705.2). Lineage (NCBI taxonomy): Eukaryota > Metazoa > Chordata > Mammalia > Carnivora > Otariidae > Callorhinus > Callorhinus ursinus. The sequence continues at coordinate 18,992,223 of NW_027397081.1, read as the reverse complement.
TGGAACATTTTTTCTTAAAGACTCCCCTTCTCCACACATTTGGGTTAGATGCTCCCCTACTCGTGTGTTCTTATTTATTTTATAATGCTTACTGTGGGCCAGGCACCCTTCTCAGTGCTTTATAAAATTAACTCATTTAATTTTCACAGTAACCATAGCATGTGGATACAATTACTATCATCTTCATTGTACAGATGAGCAAATGGAAGCACAGAGAGGCTTCATAACTTTCCCAAAGTCCCACAACTAGTGGTAATGCCTGGAATCGAATCCAGACACTATAGCTCTAGAATTTGTGCTATTATGTCACCCTGCCTGCAATTGCTTAACACATCACTGCACTTATTATATTACATTGTCTTTGACTGTTTAGTTATATCTCCATGGAACCTTTGGTTCATTGAAAGTAAGGATTATGTCAGGTCTATTTATTGTTGTGTTCCCAGTATGAGGCTTAACGTACATTCCTTTAATGAAAAAAAATCAATGAATGGAGAAAGCAATTGATTAAGATACAGATATGTGAGATGTACATGAAAAGAGTTTGTAAGATATACAAAAAATTACAAAAATAGGACAAAGAATTCCTATATATTCTTTTTTTTAAATTTTATTTATTTATTTGTCAGAGAGAGAGAGAGAGAGAGAGAGTGCGCACAAGCAGGGAGAAGGGGAAGGCAGAGGGAGAAGCAGGCTCCCCACCAGCAAGGAGCCCAATCCCAGGAGCCTGGGATCATGACCTGAGCCGAAGGCAGATCCTTAACCGACTGAGCCACCCACGCGCCCCTCCCATATACTCTTTACCTAACTTCCCGTAATGTTAACATGTTGTATAACCACAATACAATGATAAAACCAGGAAATTGCCATTGCTACTATACAGGCAGCTGTCCCACTAATGTCCTGTTTATGGTCCATGGTACCATCCGGGATTACACATTGCATTTATCTGTCATGTTTCCTTAGTCTTTAAAACTGAGACAATGTCTTTGTTTTTCTTCATCTTTCATGACCTTGATACTTTTGAAGTGCACTGGTCAGTTGGATTGCAGGCTATCCCTCAGTTTTGGGTTTGTCTGAGTTTCCTCGTCATTAAATTCGGTTATGCATGTTAGTAAGAATACCGTAGAAGTGATGCTGTGTTCTTCTTAGCATATCATATCAGAAGGCACTTAGCATCTATATGTTTCCTTACTGTGATATTAACTTTGATCACTTGGTTAAGGAGATATCTGCCAGGTTTTTCCCCTGTGAAGTTATTACCTTTCTCCCCAGTAATTAATAAGCATCTCATGGCGAAATACCTGGAGATGTAAATATCCCGTTTCCAGTCATATTTTCATCCACAAATTTTAGCATCCATTGATGATACTTTCTTGAAACAATTACTACAGTGGTGTTTGCAATCGATGATTTTCTATTTTCATCATCATTTTTATGTTTATGAATTGGAGTGCTATAATAAGAAAGAACTTTCCCTTTCTCTCCATTTATTATCTATTTATTCAATCAACCATCTATTTATAGCAACATGAACTATTGAATATTTATTTTATTCTGTGGATCATAATTTGTTATTATCATTTATTTTCTTGACCAAATTGTCCCAGATTTGGAGCCCCATCAAGTGAGCTTGCATCACCTCACTGTGTTCTCATCATGTTTTTGAGCACTTCCTTACCTGCTGGTATGTTCCAAGTTCGCACTGTACTTTCTCTGCCCCTGCCATGTAATCAGTCATCTCTTTAAGGTTCCTTTTTATTGGAGAATAATGTTTTTTTTAAAAGATGTATTTATTTATTTGAGAGAGAGAGTGAGAATGAGAGAGAATGGGGGAGGGACAGAGGGGAAGGGAGAGAGAATCCTAAGCAGACTCATGCTGAGTGCAGAGTTGGATGTGGGGCTCGATCCCAAGAACCCGAGATCATGACCTGAGCTAAAACCAAGAGTCAGACACTTAACCCACTGGACCACCCAGGTGCCCCAGAGAATATGTTTAGAAACAAAGGTCTGGACACTAGATGTTCATTGCTACTGGAGTGTCATTGTTTCTTCACTCAGTGGGCAGAACTAGGAACTATATGTATGTGTGAAATACACACACATCTCTACTTATTTCCATATCTGGTTGTCTGTCTATCTATCTATTAAAAAACATGACTTTATACTGATCCCTCCAATTCCATTCTAACACAGGGTTCATTCTATCCTTTCCCTTTCTTATTTGTAATTCCTTTCTCTGACCATAAAAACTCTGGTGTTTATTATTCTTTTTTAAAGATTTTATTTATTTACTTGACAGAGAGAGACACAGCAAGAGAGGGAACACAAGCAGGGGGAGTGGGAGAGGGAGAAGCAGGCTTCCCACTGAGCAGGGAGCCCGATGCGGGGCTCGATCCCAGGACCTCGGGATCATGACCTGAGCCGAAGGCAGACGCTTAATGACTGAGCCACCCAGACGCCCCTGGTGTTTATTATTAACAATATATTTACTTATTTGCTCAACCCTAGATTACACATAAAGCCGTTTCAGAATTGCTAACCTATAACCTATTTGAAAAACAGATTTATTAATTGTGTACTCTTTAGTCTCAGGGTATACAGATTAAATTATGTCCAAACGTACTTAGATGAATTCTTTTTTTCCTTCACACCATTTATTGTGGTTGTTATTAATTTGTAATAAAGTCAATACATGTTTTTAAAAGTGAGTAATATTTGTAAACATATTTTGAAGACCACCATGTATAGGGAACTGTTTCTTTCTTCCTTGCATAACCCAGAAGGCCTGGAGAGATATTCTTAAGCTGGGGCCTCCAGAGCTTGTAGGGAGACTTGAACCCTACCTCTTCCCACCCTATTCCTTTTGCGAGTACCTATCTCCATGCCTATATCACCTGTTTCTTCAGGGCTCTGGGAAGAAGCTCTTACAAGTGCTTTCAAAGTCCTGCATTTCAATCTACCTACCTCCACTGGACTCTCCACTGCTTTGGCCCCCAAGTAAAACTTTTTTGATACCTGCAATACCATGTTCGTTGGTGGGGAGTTTTCTACACCAAGTATCAGTCAGTCCTACCTGAACCGAACACCTTAATTCAACCCCTTTGCCTTTTCCTTGGGCTGAAAGTGGCCACCAGGTGGCGCCTCAGAGTCTACTGCCATTCCAGTTTTAAGTAAGTCGGCTTCATCTGTGGTTCGGTTTGGTTCAGGAAGTCATTGCATTCCTGAGTAGGGAAGATACATCCTAGATACTTTTTTTTTTTTTTTAAAGTAGGCTCCACGCCCAACGTGGAGCCCAACCTGGGGCTTGAACTCAAAACCCTGAGATCAAGACTTGAATGGAGATCAAGAGTCAGATGCTTCACTGACTGAGCCACACAGGTGCCCCTCTGGTTGCATTTTTAATTTAGTTAAGCAATTTCTTGCCATTTGGTTCTTCAGCTCAGCTTTCAGCAAAATGACAAAGGAAGCACAATTTAGGCTGTGCCTTCATCTTTGCCTGGAAACCTTGGGCTCCTTGCCTTTTCCTTTCCTTAAAACCTGCTCCAAGGAAAAGCAAACATGGGTTTGTTGATGGCCATGATGCAGTCACCTGTCAGGGGATGCTTCACAGTAAGTGTGACTGAGCTCCTTGGTCTGTCAGCCTCTCTGCAAAGGAAGCTTAGGCAGGGCATCAAGAAGCTGGAAGTCATGTAGAAACACCACCATCAGTGTCTCCTTGAATGGGTCACTTAGCCTTTCCTGGACTTTGGTGTCCTCACCTATAAATGAAGAGATTATTGAACTCCATGGACTCAAACACAAATCCCTCAGAAGCTCGGGGGATAATGTCAATCTATGAAGAGGCTGAAGAGTGGTTTAAGACACAGGAAGTTGGGTTGACTAAAGTAGAATTGGAAAGTGCACACTCTGCTGAAAGGCATTCAAATGTAAACTTTTAAAAACATTGAGTAGACCAAACAAGATACATCTGGGCATTGAATGTGTCCATAACGCTGCCAGTTTGTATCTCATGGACTAGAGAATCTTTATCACTATGGTTTCTCCTAGGCCTGAGGTTCTGTAAACACTCAGTAATTTGCTTATGCTCTTCTATCTGCTTGGAATTATTAGCCATTACTATCATTCCCCATCATCTCTGCATGTCTAAACCCTAATTCCTTGGGCACCTGGGTGGCTCAGTTGGTTAAGCAACTGCCTTCGGCTCAGGTCATGATCCTGGAGTCCCGGGATCGAGTCCCACATCGGGCTCCCTGCTCAGCAGGAAGTCTGCTTCTCCCTCTGACCCTTTCCCTTCTCATGCTCTCTCTCTATCTCATTCTCTCTCTCAAATAAATAAATAAAATCTTTAAAAAAAATAAAAAAAATAAAAAAAAATAAACCCTAATTCCTTCTTATAAAACCCACTCAAATGCTACCTACTACAGGAAGTTTCCCTCGATTTTTCTCTCTAAATTGGAAAACATTTTCTCTCCGCCTTGAGTTCTTCTAGCATTCTAACCTTCTTCATGGCTCTTTTTGCCTTTTTTTTTTTTTAACTGTATTATAGTTATTTACATGCTGGTCATCAATCTCTCTCTCTCTCTTTAGAGAGAGAGAGAGAGCACTCCTTGTGAGCAGAATCCATGTCTTACTGAGTTTTGTATCTCTACCATCTGAAAAATCAGCTAACAAATATTTACTGAGGGCCTACTCTGTGCTAGACACGGTTTTAGATGCTACTTTTAGCATATAGTAGTAGGGACTCGATAGATGCTTGCTAAATGAATGGTATTAAATGGCCAACCAGAATAATGAAAAGAAAAAGGCAGATAATACCAAGTGTTAAGGAAGATGTAGAGCAATCCTCATGCTCTGCTGGCCCCGGTAGCCTTTGCTCTCTACTGTTTTCCCATCATTATCTCATGTGGCATGGCAAGAGGGATTTTGCAGATGTAACTAAGGTTACTGACCAGTAGACCTTAAGGTAGGGAGGTTATCTGAGTGGGTCCAATTTAATCATATGAGTCCTATTTATTGATTGATTGACTGATATTTTTTAGAGAGAGAGAGAGCACAAGTCAGGGAGAGGGGCAAAGGAAGAGGGGAGACAGAATCTTTGTTTTTTTACTTTTATTTTATTATGTTATGTTAATCACCATACATTACATCGATAGTTTTTGATATAGTGTTCCATGATTCACTGTTTGCGTATAACACTCAGTGCTCCATGCAGAACATGCCCTCTTCAATACTCACCAGGCTAACCCATCCCCCCACCCCTCACCTCTAGAACCCTCAGTTTGTTTCTCAGAGTCCATAGTCTCTCATGGTTCAAGACAGAGAATCTTAAGCAGGTTCCATGCCCAGCGCAGAGCCCGACAAGGGCTCAATCTCACAACCCTGAGATCATGGCATGAGCTGAAATCAAGAGTCAGACACTCAACTGACCGAGCCACTCAGGGGCCCCAATCATATGAGTCTAGAGAGGTTTTTTTGGCTGGGGGCAGAAGAGGGCATCAGACAGATTCAAAGCATGAGAAGGACTGATTCACTATTATAACTTAGCTGGGCTTACAAGTGGCCTCTAGAAACTGGGAGCCACCCTCAGCTGACAGCCAGCAAGCAAATGGGGAGCTCAGCCCTAGAGGAATGCAAGAAGCAATTCTGCCAACAACCTGAATGAGTTTGGAAGCAGATTCTTTCCCAGAGCTTCCAGAGAAGAGCCCAGACCTGCTGGCACCTTGATTTGGGCTTTGTAAGACCTTAAGCAGAGAACCCAATTGAGCCTGCCTAAACTTTTGGTTACAGAACTGGGAGATAATAAATGGGGGCTGTTTTAAGCTACTAAGTTTGTGGTTGTTTGTTGAGCAGCGATAAAAAATGACTTTAGACATTCAAGAAGCACTGTGGAGAGGAATGAAGACCTCCAGGTAGAAGCCAGTACCAGTTGCCAACCACAGCCCCGGCCGAGCCTTCAGATGAGGCAGCCCTGGTCAACATCCCGACTGCCGCCTCACAAGGGATCCTGAGCCCAAACCACCCAACCAAGCTGCTCCTGCATTCCTGCCTCACACAAACCATGAGAGAAAAGAAATGATTTTCAGTGTTGTAAGCCACTAAGTTTCAGGGTAGTTGATTATGTCATAATATATCACTAATAGATCACTGTATTATCACTCAGTAAATGACCAGGGTCTGAAAGGCTACCCTAAGGCATTAGAACCAAGCAGGGACATCCCAGGCCCCGCTAATCTCTAGCATCCCAGACTGCAGACCATACGGGCAGCCCCACACGCCCCAAGGCAGCTCCTCTGGGTCTCTTGTCCAACTCCTCTGCCCTCCTCCAGCCCCATCTTGGATTCTCAGGGTCTGTAATTCCCCGAGCTGCTCTGGTGAACATGCTTAAGAGCAAACTAAGCCTCCTTAGGAGGAAGATGAGAGAAAAATGTATTTTTTTAAATGGGAAGAAACAGATCTACTTCACAAGAGTATTGTTAATTAAATGATAATGGTATGAAAACAAGATACGATATAGTCATTAAAAAGATATCAAAAAAAAGCTCTTTCTTTAGAGATGTGGAACACTGGCCAGAACAACAATAACAGACAACATCTATTTTTAAATAGAAAGAGCAAGGTTCAGAACAATGAGTACATTTAACTATTACTCAGTTACAAAAAAGGTATTTATAAATATCTACTGTATAGGCGTAGTATATCTCTGGTAAAAGATCCCCTTTGGGAAGAAAACTGGCTGACTGGGGGCAAGGGTGGAAGGGAGACCTCATTCTTTTCACTGACCTCTTTTGTACCTTTTGAATCCATGTACATGTATTATCCATTAAAAATAAATTCCTTTCTTGGAAAGAGATAGTAGGCACTCACTGACAATTTCCTGCTTCCCCGCTCCCTTCCCTTAACACACTCACACAGGACGAGAACCCTCTGCCCCCACACACCTTCCTTCCACATGCACACTTTGAACAGTAAACACACAGCCAAATGTTCTCCCTTACCACCCTGGAGCCCAAGCACACACACAAAGGCAGCCACGAATCTTTGTGCGCCACGCACACACTCAGCAAGCGTGCGGTCCTGTGCATGGTATGTGTGCCATGCATATACGCATGTGCATCTGTGTATATATGTAACTGTGTGTATATGCATATGTTATACATGTTTTGACCTGACTCCTTTATTCTCTACCCTTACCAATGCCTGCTTCCTATGTGTGTACACCTGGATGATGCCCCAATTACAAGGCAAAAATAGGTTAAAAGTATCCTATTCAAAAGCCTTAAAGGGGCCTAATTGTAGGTGACTGTAAAACTCTAATTAGGGGAGGCCTCATTATCCGCAATGGGAGGAGGAGGTGGATGGGACCCTAATGACAAAGGCAGCCTCCTCAGACAGGAGCGAGGGGCTTAATTGCCCTTTGACAAAACTGGAATGGGGGAGACAGGGAGGAGGAGAGGCCACTCATCCAAGGAAGGGAGTCCCGCAGGCCAGGCCTCTCCCTTATGCTCTCCCAGCATCTGCCTGGAGGGCATTTTTATGAAAGCAATCACTTACCTTCCGCGGAGGAGGCTGGCCGAGGAGTAGCAGGAACTTGTGACCCCGCCCCTTGCTCCGCAGGAATCCCGCGTCCTTGGTCCCCTCCATCCCAGGGATGGAAATCCATTCTCTGCGGGCAGCAAGCCTGGCTATGGGCGGGGCACGCGTTCTCATTCTGGCTTGGCCACTCACTAGCCCTGTGACCTTTGCGAGTCACTTACACTGACCAAACCCCTCTCCTCAATTACAGAAGGGACGGGTAAGACCCGTTTCCCGGAGTTGTGAACAAGCACAGAATGGTAACTGAGAAAGTGCGTTGCAAAGTGCACGTTGCTCCCTAATTCTTACCCGTTGTGGACCGGGTCACAAGCTCCTGGAGGGCAGGAGTGATGTCTTAGTCACCTGTGCGCTCAGTCTCTGCTACATGGATCTGATAAGAGTGGAGATGAAGAACATCGTCGTGGTAGGTGAAGTGGAAGGCCAGAACGAGGAGATTCTCTCAGCCTTGGTGTGAACAAATGGACAAAACCTTCAGCAGTGGGGTGAAGCTGTGGTGCTTCTTCCATGAATTCTCATATTTATTGGGCATTTCCGGGGTGGCAGCACAATCCTAAACAGTTTACAAGTATTCACTTACTGGATCCTCACGATGTCCGTAAGAGGGAGTACATAATCAACATCATCCTCACTTTGAAGAGGAGGAAATCAAGTCTCAGCTTTGGAGACTTCCCCAAAGCTACGCTGCTCCTAAGTGAGGAAGAAGGTTTTGAACCAAAGTAGTCTGCCTCTCAGCCCACAATCTTAACCATGTGGAGTTTAGGCACCAGCAAGCTGGTGGTGAACGACATTTGGGGCTTGTGGCCTTTTTGATGCTCTTGAATTATAGTTAACATTTCTCAAGTGCTTGTAATAGCCTGGTATGAATTTTTACATGTTATCTCCTTTAATCCTTAAAATAACCTTATAAAATAAGGCCTCCTGTTTCTTTTTCCCATTTTACAGGTTAAGAAACTGGGGCCCAGAGAAGTAAAATACATTCCCCAAGGTCAAAGTAACAGATGACTGTAGGTTTTTTTTTTTAAGATTTTATTTATATATTTGAGGGGGGGGGAGCACAAGCGGGGGGAGGGGCAGAGGGAGAGGGAGAAGCAGAGAGCCAGACGTGGGGCTCGATCCCAGGACCCTGGGATCATGACCTGAGCCAAAGGCAGATGCTTAATCGACTGAGCCACCCAGGTGCACACACCCTCCCCACCCCCCCTTTTTAAAAAGATTTTATTTATTCAAGAGAGTGAGATGACTGTTAACACTGAAAGCTCCTTAGTCTGACTCAGAGCCCACATCCTGAACAACATAATATTTTGCAATTACTTTTTGTAGAGAGCTGCTCCTGTTATTGAACCTGTAGGACTGGTCTGTATGGTCCAGCTAGTCTGGTTCTGCAAGAAGAGAGAGGTCTGTGCTGCGGGGTGGTGGGAGGGAGAACCGCCATGGAGGTAGAGAAGACATTGGGCTAGTCAATGACGATGGGACAATGACAGTCGTATCTTCCAGAAGCAAGATATTTTGCCAGTTGCTTTGAGGTGAAAGCTGTTCTGGGTCTTCAAAGAGTTTGTGGCCTCCAGGTGGCACAAAACTAACCCTCCAATGACTATGCTATGAAGATTACATTTTTTTAAAGATTTTATTTATTTATTTGACAGAGAAAGACACAGTGTGAGAAGGAACACAAGCAGGGGGAGTGGGAGAGGGAGAAGCAGGCTTCCAGCTGAGCAGGGAGCCCGATATGGGGCTCGATCCCAGGACCCTGGGATCATGACCCGAGCTGAAGGCAGATGCCCAACGACTGAGCCACCCAGGCGCCCCTGTTTGTTTTGTTTTTCAGTAGGCTCCTCGCCCAGCACAAAGCCTAATGCAGGGCTTGAACTCACGACCCTGAGACCAAGACCTGAGCTGAGATCAAGAGTCGGGTGCTTGACCAACTGAGCCACCCAGGTACTCCTGAAGCTTACATGTTGAAGAGAGGTGCAGGGAGTTTTGGCAGTTCACCACGGGGAGACACGCATATGAGGGATGGAATCTGAAAAAGTGTCATGGATAAGGAGCCAAGGATCTCAAAGGGAAGAGAGGGTATCAGCAAGTGAAGATAAATGAGAAGGGCTTTCAGAGGACTATGGTTGTGAGGCCTATACCTTTCCTTTTGGCAATGGCCCCACATTTGAAAGATTTTGCCCATCAAAGTGGATTCATTAAGTAATACATTTTGCTATTTATAATTAAAGACAGCAAAACTGTTGATTAAGGTTCCTGATCATCACACGCGTTTATTCACCAAACAGTGTTTAGCACCTTCTTTGTGTGAAGTGCTGTGCTTGGTACTTGGAATATGCTCATAGTACATCGATAGAGAAGATAACGGCCCTTCCTTCAGGGAACTCTCTGAGTCTGATGGTTGAAACCAGTGAAACTTGACATTTGTGTCCCACGTTATGTCGGGTAGAAAAATGTACATCTGTTATTAGGCCTTTTGAAATATTTGAAAGGAAAAACCATTATCATTTATTGAGAGACGACTGTGTGCTCAGCATGCTGTGGGCACCTTACATACACTTGGTTTTATTGGTTTGGGTGTCCCCTCCACCCTCCCTAGAAGGCAAGCTCCATGTTTTGTTCATCACTGTGTCTCCGGTGCCTACAATCATGCCTGCCATATATGCGTGTTCAACAAACACTAGATGAATGGACCAAGTGAATTAACTCGAATCTCTCAACAACCTGCAAGGTGGTTGGCATTCTTTTTCTCTTCCTGATAAGGAATCTAAGACTCAGAGAGACTAAATTCCTCAAGTTCCTGCAACCGTCAATGACAGGGCAGGGATTTACATCAGATCTGTTTGACTTTGAAGGTGATTCTTTTGTCCCATCCTTCCTCCAGGAATGCAGAGATGCCTAAAGCCAGGGGACAGTCGGTTGGACAGCTCTGGGATAAGATACGAATATGCAAAAGTCTGTTTGAGCCGGGGGAGTGGTCCACGTGAGGGTCAGTGGGAAGCAAGGAAGGGGGCTCTATGGCTGTGTTCCCATGGCCAGTGTGGAAGGCCCAGAGGGCTGGGCTGAGGATTTGACTGGATCTGGAAGGCCTGGTGTAATGCAGAGTTTCCACTTGATTGGAATTGTATTTTGGAAAGATGAACAGGATGTAAGGGTGGTTTGGCTTTTAGAAAGATGGGAGATGAGAAGTGTCATTAATTTGTTAACTGGGGGAGAGGTAACCAGTAATAGAATGGAGGCAGTGACAAGAATGGACAAGAGGGATGGTGTCAGAGTAGACTCAACTGTCCCAAGTGAGGGAGCCAAGAGAAAGCTCAGAGATCAATTTGCAGCCCCCAGTGGGTGAGGCAGCTAGCGTGGATGGCTTTCTCACTCTTCCTAGAGTTCTCTCCAGGTGGGTAGTGTCCTCTGTTATAGGACCACAGCTCTATGCCAGTCATCTTGGCAGAGCCTGTGGCTAGTCAATTCCTTAGCACATGTTTGTGGAGCACTTAGTATAATATGCACATGGCATCAACGACAGTGCTTTCTTTGTACTTTGGGATTAATAGGTCAATAGAATACCTTAAGGCTATACTGTGTTAGGATTTGGAGACACAAGGAGAACAGATATTTAGGAGTCTATCAGGCTTCCTGGTTCCAACTGTATGTAACCCCTGCCTGAGGATTCGGTGGGTTAATACAGGTTAAGCAAATAGAACAGTGCCTGACATGTATGTAGTAAGTGATTGGTGTTTGCTAATTGGTGATTGGTGTTGTCTTATATATAAGACAGGGCACTCCCCTCAAGGTCACTGTCATGTAGTTGGGTTCATCCAGTCCATCAAGACACTGCAACAGAAGACATATAGGCAAGGCACAGAAGGAGTTCTAAAGGGGCGTGATTTATATGGCTACTTGTCTGTTGTTCAACCCCGCCCCTCCCACTGACAGCCAAGCTTCTCATAGTCTCTGAGGCTAGGGTTTCATTCCCATACTTCACTCTAAACTCCCTGGTGACAAAATGACTTATCAACTCTACCCAAGCCTCTGGGACCCTAGGAATTCCCAAGAGTGTGCAAGACTCAGAGCCTCCATTTTGGAGGCGACCTTTATCCCTTGCCAGCTCAGCAGACCTGCCAGGAATTAAATCTTTGCCTGGGACAAATGAGATTAGGTTCCCTTTGGAGAGAGAAAAAAGGACAATCTTCACCCCTCCCTGGACACAGACATTCATTTGCCTGATCCCCTGCAAAGCAGATGAGCCTCTGAGACGCCCTCTTTCTTGTTCACTTAGGGGTGAAAAATTATCAGCAAGAAACCAATTAGCATCCTCTATGAGTGCGTCCCAAGCCTTCTGGAGTCCATTCTTTTACTCTGTCCTCTACACATAAGCAGCATCTGCTTTGGGGGGTCTTGTCCTAATTGAGTGAACCTGTGCTGTTATCATTTGTTAATTGTAGCCCCAAGGGGGGGGAAGAAGGAGGAGGCGACGAGGAGGAGGGGACAGGGCTCTGTCCTTCCTTTGTCCCCAGCCTAGAAGGCTGCAATCAAGAGAGGGTGATGGGGCCGAGGGGTCAGAGGTCAACCACGGAGGCTCTACCTGCTAGACACCTAGGTGGCTGGTTGACATTCAGTGAAGGATAATAAAAAGAATCTTTCTTGAGCACTTATTGTGCACCAGGCACGATTGTAAAGGCTTTATATGGATCAACCGATTTAATCGTTGCAACTCTCTAAGTTAGGTGTTCTCATTAGTTCCCACTTGACATTGAGGAAAATGGAGGCGCTAGGAGATTAAATACCTGCCCTCGCAACACAACTAGATCGGAGAGAAATCAAGATTGGGGCCTTGACATTCCTGCTGCAGCATCTGCGCTCCCGGCCACCTCCGCTGGCCCGCGGGGGGACCCCGAGAGCCCGGCCGTCCGCTGCCACGGTGGAGCAGAGAGCCTCCAGCCCAGCAGCTGCTGAGCCATTGCCAAGCCTCAGTGTTGGTGACCCCCTAGTCAGCTATCTGCTGGGAGAGCCCGGATGCTCAGCAGGTAGGGGGCGGGCCCGGAGCGCAGAGCGCGGACCAGGATGCTAGGGAGGTGCAGAGGCAAGAGGAGCATCTCCGGGCTCCTGGGGAAGCAGGATGCACAGGCTGGGAGAAGCAAAGGCAAGTCACTATCTGCTCTGAGGGACAAACGGCTTGAGACCCAAAGTCCAAACTCCGGAGTAAAAGCACGCAGGCCCCGCACTCTGCGGCTTCTGGCAACCTCCCCGTCCCCGGGTGCTGCCGGAGACTGAGAAGAAGAACTTGTTTCCCTGTGACCCAGCTTCTTCTCACGTCAACCCTACTTCAACCCTACCGGCAGAGCCCAACACCCCTCTTCCCTGCTTGGGTACGAATCCGAACGTCAGATGCCAGGCCTTCTGTTTCTGAGAGCACAGGGCTGCACGTTCAAATGTCCACATGGGCCGCGCAGGTCACACACACAACTAACAGAGGTAAAATCCAGTCGTGAGCGAGGCAGCCTGCCTCAGCCTGAGGAGCACACATCTGGCCTAAAGCCTTTCCGGGTTAAGACAGTTAAAAAAAAAAAAAAGCGTTGTGCAGAGCAGGCAAGCCCTTCTGGGTCCATCACTGCAGGCTCTTAGCTCCCATGGGGAAGGAGCGATGGGAGTGGACCCCGAATTTCTCCTCTCCTGTGAGTTTCTGTGTAGTAAGGAAGCAGCAGAACGGCGCATGCGCACTGTAAGGCATGCGCAGATGCTGAAGCCAAGGGCGTGGTCTTGACCCCAGCTCTACTATTTACTGTCTCTGTGACTCTGGACAAGTTATATGCCTCCTTCTGCCTCGGTTTCTTCATCTGTGAGATGGGGAGATGGTAAGTACCGCTTCATGAGCGCTACCGTATGAACTAAATGAGTTACATGTAAAGTGCTTAGAACACTGTCTGGTATATACATTTAGTGCCAGGTAAGTGTTAGCAATTCTTTCTACAGTACACGTTTCACACGTTCTGGATGCTGCGCACATTTAGTGATAATCTACAGTTGTTTTTTTTTAGGTTCACTAAATTTATTTTAAAAATCATGAAACGTTTCTTACAAAAGAGCATTACATTCTGCACACTGCTCTGAATAGATGCCAGGGACAAATGGACTATTGTTACTTTTCCTCCCTGTCCCACCACCCCCCAAAATGTTACAGTGACCACAAAGCAAAGTGTTCACAATAATTACATGGGGGGAATTTTTTCTTTTAAACCACCAACAATGAACAAAAATTAAAATTCACTCACTCTGCTGCTGTTTCAAAATTTCAATGTTAGTTTTTGCACTCCCTTCCCCCCCAACCCTGTTTGTAAGGAACTAAAACATTACATCTGGTGAACAGCAAAGATTTCACTACACCTCAAATGCAGAACACCTATGAAGCAGAGGAATGTTGGCTTTTTAAACAGAAGCAGATTAAAAAAAAAAAAAGATGCAGGACTCCTTCAGTTCTTCACTAGTCTTAGAAAAACTTTCCAGAATACTGCTTCACACTGTTCTGCAGCAAATACTGTGCATTCTGTATCTGGTCCTGTGTTCCTGTAATGGTAATGATCCGATCTTCAGACCCTTCTAGAGGCTCGTCAATTTTGATCGAAGCTCCTGACTCATGACGGATTTGTTTAATCCGCTGACCACCTTTGCCAATAATAGATCCAGCCAAATCTTTGGGAATAGTTACTCGTGTAGTAATAATAGGTCCACCAAGATCACCATATGAGCCACGACCCCCTGCATAGGAATAATCATATCCGGAGCCACCCTGTGGTTCATAAGCCATCTGCCATTCTGATGGGCTCCATGTATCTATTGCAGAGTCCCAAGTTTCATCAGCACTGAAACCAACCATGCCATCATAGCGGTCTCCAGGTCTTCCTCTTCTGTCATAGGCCATTAGATCTCCTCCTCTAGGTGGTGGTGGTGGAGGAAGAGGAAGATTCCAAGCTCTGCTACCACCCCGGCCACCTCGTCCAGGAGGAGGTGGAGGAGGTCCCCGACGAGGGCTCATATCATCATAATCTCTTCTAGATGGAGGCATAGGACGCCCACCCCGACCAGGAGGCATTCTGTTAAAGCCACCTCTTCCCCGCATGGGAAATCCCACAGGACGTCCATGGCAGTCATCAAACATCATTGTAAAACCACCATAATCGTAGGTTTCATCATAAAAATTGGGATCATAAGGCTGTGCACGTCCTTTGATGGGAGACTCTGATATAAGATCAAGGATGATCTTGATGCACTCTACAACCCTATCAGGTTTTCCTCCAATAAGAACGACTCTGTCAGTGGAATGAGGACAGCATTCCTGGAAAAGCTTGATTGTTGTCTGTGTGTTCTCTCGAAGTTCTTTGATTTTAGCACCTTTGACCCCAATAATTCCTCCTGCCAGACTCTGATGAATGAACAGTCTCAACTCACAGTCAAAGTCACTTCCTTTATAGTGTTGGTAATTTAAGCATTCCACAGCATCAGATTCGAGCGGGAGCTGGCTGGTTGCAGTGGGTGATGGCAACTGCAGGCCCTCTTCCAAGGTAGGGATGATTTTCTTCAGAATTTCTCCAATTGTTTCAGTATCAGCACTGATACTCAATATGCGCTCAGGGCCACTGCTGTCTGGGACTGAAACACTGGCATTGTAGTCTGTACAGAGAGCCTTAATATTCTTGCCTCCTTTTCCAATCACTGCCCCAGCATTCTTGCTCTGAAGCAAAATGCGTACTTCAACCATCTCATCAGTGTTTCTAGATCTTTTAAAAGCTTGTTCCTCTTCCATATCTTCTGCAGGGCGTTTACCAAATTCACCATTGGTTTCGGTGTTGGGGAAGGTTTCCTCTGGCTGTTCAGTTTCCATTTTCTTGTATTAAATGGATACACCAATCTATAGGCCGCAAGAAAGAGGGACATAGGCAAGACGTCGAGGTTGCTGCAGCAGAGAAACAGAGGATAATGGCGTCTGCCTAATCTACAGTTCTTTATGCAGAGTGACAGAAAGAAGGTAATCAAGAGTTGGATTTGTGGCAATATCTCTAGCTTCCTGGTTTCCTAGAGTCCACTGTTATATCTGTACTTATAATCAAGAGTAACAAATAATTGGTAATGCTGTGAGTATTATTTGTTATATAATACCATATATTAATAATAATAAAATAAATTAAAAGCAAGCGTGGTAATACATTACACATAGTACTCTCCGTGAGTTGGGCAGCATACTAAATGTTTTCTGTATGTGTTGCCTCAATCTTCACACTAATCCTACGTGACAAGAGTTATTACTACCTCCATTTCACAGATGAAGTTACTGAGGTTTTGAGAAGTTCAATAATTTGCCCAGTTTTTAAAAAGCATCCCCAAAATGTGCTGCCTAAGATTCAATATAATCCTATGCCAATGTCTGTGAATCTTAGGAACAAGAAGTGCTGGGGATAAGGACCATGCTCTAAAAGGAAACTTGTCTGGTGATTGTTTCCAGGTAATGACCTGTTTGCCTAGGGAGACACCTGTTTGGAACAAAAGGTAGCAGAGAAACTTAAGGCTAAGAATGGGCATTTTATTTTAATTTACCTTATTTTTTAAAATTTTTTTTATTGTTATGTTAATCACCATATATTACATAATTTGTTTTGGTGTACTGTTCCATGATTCATTGTTTGTGCATAACACCCAGTGCTCCATGCAGAATGTGCCCTCCTCAATACCCATCACCAGGCTAACCCATCCCCCCACCCTCCTCCCCTCCAGAAACCTCAGTTTGTTTTTCAGAGTCCATCATCTCTCATGGTTCGTCTCCGCCTCTGACTTACTCCCCTTCATTCTTCCTCTCCTGCTATCTTCTTCTTTTTCTTTTTTCTTAAAATATGTTGCGTTATTTGTTTCAGAAGTACAGATCTGTGATTCAACAGTCTTACACAATTCACAGCGCTCACCGTAGCACATATCTTCCCCAATGTCCATCACCCAGCCACCCCATCCCTCCCACCGCCATAATTTACATTATTTTTTAAAAAAGATTTATTTATTAATGTGAGAGAGGAAGCGAGAGGAGGAGCAGAGGGAGAGGGAGAGAAAGAATCCTAAGCAGACTCCCCGCTGAGTGTGGAGACTGCCGTAGGGCTTGATCTCATGACCCCAAGATCAAGACCTGAGCCAAAACCAAGAGCCGGACACTTAACCGACTGTGCCACCCAGGTGCCCTGAGAATGTACATTTTATTTATTTTATTTTTTTAACATTTTATTTATTAATTTTGACAGAGAGACACAGCGAGAGAGGGAACACAAGCAGGGGGAGTGGGAGAGGGAACACAAGCAGGGGGAGTGGGAGAGGGAACACAAGCAGGGGGAGTGGGAGAGGGAGAAGCAGGCTTCCCTCTGAGCAGAGAGCCCAATGCAGGGCTCAATCCCAGGACCCTGGGATCATGACCTGAGCCGAAGCCAGATGCGTAACGACTGAGCCCCGCAGGCGCCCCAAGAATGTACATTCCTACAAATCACATGCAGGAACAGTCTGAATGTACATTTTAAACTTCTACATAGCATTTGGCCATTATTATGAAGTTTCTGGTTGCTCCAGATCCTTTTTAAAACAAGGCATTATGTAACTAAATAGATAGTGATGTCACCTTCTTTTTCTTGAACAATCCTCCACAGCAAAACTATGAGCTAGGGATTATGATCCCCATTTTCCAAATGGGAAAGCTGAGACTGGGAAGGAGATTAGGTGACTTGCCCACGTTAAGTGCAGGGCCAGGACTCAAACCTACATACATCTCACTAATTTCCATCCAGCAGCCTTTCCCTACACTGTGCTGCCTAAACGAGTTCACGTCTCTGGTCTCTGCCAGCAGAGTGAGTCAAGCCACTATACCCACCACACAGGGGAATCAGAGTATCCCCTTAATGCTTCGAGTGGAGAGGTAGGACACACCCTGTCTCATGGGCAATGAGTTAATGATACAAGAAATGTCCCAAAGCAGTTCAGGTGGAAATAAAGGGAAAGCAGTTCCCAAATGTCAAGGGGGAAGTCAGATTCTGTGCGTATCAAAGAGATTTGTGCACAGAATATATGGAGGATGCTGACCCAGTAGAGGAAGCCAAAGAGGAGAGAGGAGGCTGCCCTGCTCAACCCCACCACCCCATCCAGCACCAGCTGAACTCTCAAGTGCAGAATCCTGTATTCTCACAAAACTCCATTCTTTTTCCTCTTCTCTAGTTGCATGTGCATTTCATTGTGATTTTAATTAAGGGCTGGGTAATTCACACCCTGCAACTCTGCTCTCCAGCATGCTCATCACTTTCATTTGTATAGCTGCCTACTTCCCTAAATACTTCTGGCCAACAGGCAGGATGGGGATATTGGGGGCTGGTGTACCTATCACCTTCCTCTTCTTCCTACTGCAGCACCACCCCCATCTCAATTCCAAAGGCCCAGCAGTCTGCATGGGAGTAGAACAGCTCCATTTTTCTCCAATATTAATAATTATGACATTAGAAGGGTGATCTGCTGCAATTCAGCCTTTCTATTTGCAGGCTGGTGGCTGCATATCAATGGCATGATTAGGCAAATGAAATCAGATTGGCACTGTTATGAAATATTTACATGGCCAGAATGCATATGCTTCAATCTCATTGTTCCCATTATTAAGCCATTTTATAATCTCATAACATTTAGACTCACACTTTGCATTTCTAATTAACTTGAGGAGTGACTTCGCTGGGAATTAATTGCAACTTGTGCATTCTTATACACACAAACTCCCTGAGAAACAAACTCTGGTTGGCAATCATGCAATTCACCCCTAAGATGGACCCTAGGCTGACTTCTGTTCGAAACCATTTTTTCCGTCAGTTGGGAAAAGTGGCTGGGGACATTGGTTTTCATTAAAATTTGGCTACAAATCACATGCAGGAACAGTCTGAGAGCAAGAGTCCCTTTGGAGGGATTAGTTTCTACCTGAATAGCCTTTCACAAAGAAGCAGTTTGATGCGGGGCAGTGGTTTTCAGATTTTGTAGATCAATAACATCCCTAAAATAATAATAGTAATAGTAATAATAATAATAATGATAATAAAGATAATAAAAGATTTGGGATAGCTAAAGAGCTGTTATATTGAGCAGTTATATAGCCTTTATTTAAAATCGCTTCAGGATAAAGAATGTGGTGCCTCTCTCACACTTGATCAGTAGCATTTGGAAATCTCCAGTAAAAAGTCCATGCCTGGCAAGTGGCTACTATGGGCACTTCAATGATCTTCATCTCCTACAAACACCAGAGTTTTGTTAATATGCACTCTTGGTGTCAGAAATGGTTTTTTACTGGTGGAATGAGTGGTGTTCATGATATGTGGATTGGTTAGAAATATCGATCAGCCACTTTCTCTCATGAATGTACAGGGAGTGCCCTATAAGCATGCCCGGTAGCCTACACCCTTTGGAACACTGCCTAGGCCTAGAAATTTCCCTGGGCACATTTTAGGAAACTTATGCAAGATCTGGTTGCCTGGCTCTGATTAAGAATTGATATGAATCTACTGTGAGTGAACCTTGCTTATAAGATACTTGTTGGAGTGAGGGTTCTCAGCTGGGGGCAATTTTGCCCCTCCCCACCCTGGGAGTGAGGAGGATGAGGGGAGGTAGCAATGTCTGGAGATGTTTTTGGTTGTCACAGTTTGTGTGTGTGTGTGTGTGTGTGTGTGTGTGTGTGTGTGTGTGTGTGTTGGAGTGTGTTGCTACTGGCATCTAGCGGATATTGGCCAGAGATGTTACAGGACATCCTACAATACCCAGGACAGCCCCATCCCCCAAGAATGACCCAACTTTGAATGTGAACAATGGCAAGAAATCCTAGAAAAGGACAGAGAGCTTCAACTTCATTGAGCTCACAGAACAGGCTGTATGCTGTTATGTCTAATGGCTAATGTTTGCATGTGTGACAAAATTTAGTCTGTGTCTCTCTTTGTAATATACACCCTGATGGTGAAGTTATGGAGGAAAAATCCTAGATCTTTTTTTTATGTCAACCATTGGAGGTGACCAGTATCTATCAAAAAAGAACCCAGTAACTATGCACGACCACGTTGTCTTAGGGCAGTTTGAGACAGTAGTGTAGATTCTCAGTCTTTTATTTTGGAAACTTTAAATTTTGTTAATTCCTTACTTTAAAAAGAAACAATGACGATCTATTATTACCATGACAGAATAACAGAATAAAAAGCTTCAATACACCAAAGACATCATCAGGAACAATCCTTTAAATAAAATATGTTTCACTTTAAAAAAAATCCAGCAATTGCACTACTGGGTATTTACCCCAAAGATACAAATGTAGGGACTCGAAGGGGTACGTGCACCCCAATGTTTATAGCAGCAATGTCCACAGTAGCCAAACTGTGGAAAGAGCCAAGATGTCCATCGACAGACGAATGGATAAAGAAGAAGTGGTATATATACACAATGGAATATTATGCAGCCATCAAAAGGAATGAGATCTTGCCATTTGCAACGACGTGGATGGCACTGGAGGGTGTTATGCTGAGTGAAATAAGTCAATCAGAGAAAGACATGTATCATATGACCTCACTGATAGGAGGAATTCTTAATCTCAGAAAACAAACTGAGGGTTGCTGGAGTGGTGGGGGGTGGGAGGGATGGGGTGGCTGGGTGACAGACATTGGGGAGGGTATGTGCTATGGTGAGCGCTGTGAATTGTACAAGACTGCTGAATCACGGATCTGTACTTCTGAAACAAATAATGCAACATATGTTAAGAAAAAAGAAAAAGAAGAAGATAGCAGGAGGGGAAGAATGAAGGGGAGTAAGTCGGAGGGGGAGACGAACCATGAGAGACGATGGACTCTGAAAAACAAACTGAGGGTTCTAGGGGGGAGGGGGTGGGGGGATGGGTTAGCCTGCTGATGGGTATTAAAGAGGGCACGTTCTGCGTGGAGCACTGGGTGTTATGCACAAACAATGAATCATGGAACACTGCATCAAGAACTAATGATGTAATGTATGGTGATTAACATAACAATAAAAAATAAAAAAAATCCTCATTTTTCCCAACTCATCACCTTAGGATTTGCTCCACTTTCCCCTTAGACTGGCAAGAACATGCCCAATTTAGAAGCAAATGTTGCTCTTATTGTCTTTAGAGGGATCTAGGCACTAGCCTAGAAGGGGAAACGTCTCAGACAGCTGAGAAAACCTTCAGACAGCCCCTGGGACAACTTTCAAGACCCTTCCTCTCTCACTGTGTCTCTCTCTGTCAAATAAATAAGTAAAATCTTAAAAAAATAAATTGAAAAAAAAAAAACCCTTCCTTCATGCTGCCAGAAAATCACATATTGTGCAAGGTTCTCTATTAGCAATGACCACCAGCACCATGAGGAGTATTACTCCCATTTTACAGAAGATAGGCTTTCATGATTTGCCCGAGGTCATATAGCTAACCTATGTTTTCCAGCACCTGAGCCTAGATCTCTCTGCCTTTAAAACTTCAGATGAGAAACATCTCTGCCTTGATTTGGCTAAAGGACTTTGAATGTATTGCCACTCAGTGTCTGTTGGATCACAGGTTTGAATGGTCTTCAGTGGATCATCTGGTCCAGAGATTCCCAAACTTAAACATAACAGATCACAAACCTTTTGAAATATATTTATATACTTTGATTTTTTTCCAAGGAAAAATATTTTTAAAAACCCTGACACTTTCTATCTGTACTGTTTCATAGAATAAAGGATATTCTATGAAATATTCCTCAGGACTATGGAAAGCAAATAATCCATTCCTTCATTCATTCAGCTAATACTTATCAAGTGCCTATTATGTGCAAGTATTCTTCTGGTGTTAGTGAAAAAGCAGAGAAGAACGTTGGAGTCCTTGCTCTCTTGGGGCTTACATTCTAGTGACATAATCTCAGAATAAAAGATAATTCTTCAAGTGAAATAAGTTGAAATAAGTATGAAAGATTCATTGCAGTGCCTTTTTTAAGCTCATTTCATCTTACTTAATAAAAACCTCATCATGTGTCAGCATTGGTCCACAAACCAGCATTTGGGAACTCTGGATCTAGTGCATTTGTCGGCTTCGAGGGACAGAGCCCTAAATTATCTCAGATGGAAGGAGATCTCAATGAAATTTAGATGCAGTTTGGGTTCTCACAGGGCCCAGGATTCATGGTTCAGGTGGGAAGTGGTATGTGGCATTGGGCGCCATGGGGTAGTGAGCCAGATGTCTGTGGTTAAACTGGTAAAGTGGCATTTTCCACATCACCTTGCTTTGTCTGCACCCTCACCAGTAAGTTTGGAAATCCTCCAGAGCATCCTAAGCATCTTTCTGTGTCTCAGGTCATTGTAGCTCATTAGCAGCACTGGGAGGCTAAGTTCATTTCACACTTGGGGAAACTGAGCCCCAGGAGGAGGCCATCTGGCAAGGCAGAAGTGGCTGTAGGACCAATCCTAGTAATTCTGCTTTCATCTAGGGATCTCCTCACGGGACAAGTCAGAGATTCATCTCTGTTCAGAATAGAAAAGGCTGGAAGCATATTCTCCAGGCCTCTGCAACAATGACTTGGTTTGTTTTCTCTCCTTAATTGGTTGGGTTCCACTTCTCCAAAATCACCCTTCCCACTCTGCCCAAAGCAGTGACCTGGGAGTTCTGGGCGACAGGTTTGCGTAGCTAATATCTCTTACTTGCTGAGCTGTCCAGCAGGCTGGGAGATGGCAATGAATGATTCAAACACTAAAAATTATACAAGACAGAGAGCACAGTGAAGAGGTAGGGGCAAGGAGGGGAGATGCAGAGCAGAAGGTCCAAGGCTGGAAGCCTGTTCTGTTAGCTCCCCAGGGCCACCGAAATCCTGAATGTGGAAATGAGCAGGCCAGGATCTTTGTCCTAGCTTGCAGTTGGAAAATAATACCAGGCTTCCCCTGCTCTGTGTGAGTGTGGTTAGATTTGTTTCTGAGAAAGGAAATCCTGGCTGGCGTGGATCTTTGAGGGACATCACGTCTCTCCTTTGGCCTCCAAGCAGAGCTTTGCATCATTCCTGGTGCCTGCCATTAGGCTGTGCCCTCTCCTTCCTGCCAGAGCTGTGCAAACACTTGGTCCCCTCCATCCAAACACCTGCTCAGAAATATGCCCTTCCCAACTTACCTCCTGCAGAAACCTTCCTCGGCTGATTTGAGTGTGGTGCATTCACAAGTCTTACTTGGATAAGTCATTCCATTTTCTTCATTCCTGTGTTCATTCTCAATCACCCGTGCTGTTGCCACAGAGAAGGGGAACTGGGCGACAGAACAAAACAGTGGCCAATACCAAGATCTTTCTGTTGGCACTGAGAGGTATGAAGTAACTTTCTGAGGGAGATGCATCTCTTTTCCTTTTATTCTTTAGGCTAAGGCTAAGAATGAATGGGTGGTCTCTGAGCTCATAACAACTGAAAACAAAATGAAGAATCCAGGAAACATGGTTGGTATGGGAGCAACCTCCTTGGAATTAATGCTTTGTCATGGAGGATCTTCAATATTGTGCAATTAAGAGGTAGTTTTTTGGGGTAGGATACTTATTTTACTATTTTTATTGAGCTATAATTGACATATAACGTACTAGTTTTAGGTGTATGACATCATGATTCGCTATTTGTATATATTGCAAAATGATCACCATGATAAGTTTAGTTAACACCCATCACCATACATAGTTACAGACTTCTTTTTCTTGTGATGAGAACTTTTAAGATCTTCTCTCTTAGGGAGAGAGAGAAACCAAGAAACAGACTCTTTTAAAAAAATTATTTATTTTAAGTAATCTCTACACCCAACATGGGGCTTGAACTCACAACTCTGAGATCAAGAGTGGCATGCTCTTCTGACTGAGCCAGCCAGATGCCCCAATAGACTCTTAACTATAGAGAACAAACTGATGGTTACCAGTGGGGAGGTGAGTGTGGGGATGGGTGAAATGGGTGAAGGGGATTA
Organism: Callorhinus ursinus; assembly: GCF_003265705.2. NCBI lineage: Eukaryota > Metazoa > Chordata > Mammalia > Carnivora > Otariidae > Callorhinus > Callorhinus ursinus. Next base: position 18,968,640 of record NW_027397081.1, on the reverse strand, counting down.
AGAGCAGACTTATCATGATGACCACCGAGTAATGTACAGAATTGTTGAATCACTATATTGTACACCTGAAACTAATAACACTGTATGTTAACCATACTGGAACTAAAATTTAAAAAATTAATAAAATTGAGAAAAGGATCTACTCTCTTAGCAACTTGCAAATGTACAATACAATATTATTAACTATAGTCACCACGCTGAAAAGGAAATCGTTTATATGTAGCATTTATTATGGTATTTGGCATTTACTATGTATATCCATGTATGTGACTAGCTTAGTTTCTGCTGGCAATAAATGTTGGATTAATTCATTAATCAGTGAATGAACACAATATGTATTTCTATCCAGCATTATTCAGACCACGTTTGGACTATTATGTGCAAGTGAGGCAGGCACCTTTTAAAGTGCTGAGCCCCACAATGGTAAGAGGGCTAAAAATCATGTGTTACGAGGGGCTGTGCAGGTGCTGGGAGAGAGAATACTCAGAGAAAACGGTAGAGCTTTTGAACTGTTTTGTTGTTGTTGTTGCTGTTGCTTGTGTTTTAATACTGGAAAAGCTTCTTGGTAGCAGTGAGTTTTCTGTGATTCCAGAGGTCAGAACAAGGATCTGTAGTAGAGGGTACACAGAAGAAAATTGAGGCTTCATCTGGGGAAGTTATTGAACTGTCCTGGGTGGTCAGGTGGGGGGCTTACTTTGGGTAGAGGTTGGGCCAGATATCCTTTAAGGCCCTTTCCTGCTGTAAAATTATACTACACAGTTGACTCATGAACATCATGGGTTTGAACTGCACAGGTCCACCCATATGCAGATGTTTTTTGATACAGTGTGGTACTGTAAATGTATTTTCTCTTCCTTATGATTATCTTAATAACATTTTCTTCTCTGGGGCGCCTGGGTGGCACAGTCAGTTAAGCATCCAACTCTTGGTTTCAGCTCAGGTCCTGATCTCAGGGTCGTGAGATCAAGCCCCGTGTTGGGTTCCACGCTCGGCGCAGAATCTGCTTAAGACTCTCTCTCCCTCTCCTTCTGCCCCTCCCCCTGCTTCTCTAAAATAAATAAATAAAACTTTAAAAAAAATAGTGTTTCCTTTTCTCTAGCTTACTTACTTGTAATACAATATATTGTATATATTATATATAATACATATAATGTGTAAAATATGTGTTAATCGACTAGCTCAATAACTAAGGCTTCGGGGTCAACAGTAGGCCGTTAGTTAAGTTTTGGGGGAGTCAAAAGTTATATGTGGATTTGTGACTGCATGGGGGGGGTAGGTGACCCTAGCCCCCGCATTGTTCAACTCTCCCTGGTATATACATATATATGTGTGTGTGTGCGTGTGTGCATACGCGTGTGTGTACAGTGTATGGCTCTACTCCTGTACTCAGATATAGGTTTTTGTTTGGTTGGTTTTTAATGGGTAAAATTTGAGCATGACTGTTCATTCTCTGAAAGTACACCATTTGAGGGAATATGAACATGACCCTATGTAGATGTACATATAAAGACACAGAAGCACATAACAGTAGTGTTTAATTTTTAGTAAGCACTTACCATGTGCCAGACACACTAACCACTTCCCATGCGCTGTCCTCTTTAAAGCTCCTAACCATTCTGAGAGAAAGTAGGGACCATTTATTTATGGCCCATTCTGCAGATGAACATGGGGCTCCAGGAGGTCACAGGTAATAGGCCCAAGGTAGGTCGACCTAGGTTGAACATCCAGGTGTGTCTGATGACCAAGCCTCATAAAAGAGAATGTGTGATTTGTGTTTAAACACAGACACACATGCTAAGGCTATACATGTGTTTTTTTTTTAATTTGAATATTTTATTTATTTGTCAGAGAAAGAGAGCACAAGCAGGGGGAGCGGCAGAGGCAGAGGGAGCAGCAGGCTCCTCACTGAGCAAGGAGCCCGATGGAGGACTCGATCCCAGGACCCTGGGATCAGGACCTGAGCCCAAGGCAGATGCTTAACTGACTGAGCCACCCGGTGTCCCAGGCCATACATGTGTTACAGAGACTAGTGTCAAAGGGTAAAGCTGTTGCCCAGTTAATCACTGGCTCATCAGATGATGGGCCTGAAGAGAGGGTGGTTTCGTTTCTTTTCTGAGTGGGGTTCTCTTCCACCCTTTTTTATGATCCACTTACCTCAACCTCAAGTATGCCAGAGGCCCTTGGCCATGCCTGTCCTGGGATGTAAATAACCTCCAGTTTCTCTAGTGGAAGCAAATGAAGTTTCCTGTGACTTATATCTTTTTGGTATTTGTGTGTTTTGTGCCTGTATGTCCAAATGCATGCAGGTTTTTATTTTCCTAGTTGACATGAGAATAGCTCAGCTCTCGGCAAGCAGAAGCCTCCAGATGAGTGAGGCTGGTTAAAGGAGAGGGAACACTTTCCATAATTTGTCTTCAATAATCACTTAACGGGCACAGAAAATTTCTGCGAAATGGGTGAATAGCATGGGTCCATTTTATCAGCCCCTCAATGAAGCAGAGCCCGCTGGCTTTTAAGACCCAGGCAGCAGACAAAAAGTGGTCTTTATCCTCACACACCAAATCTCTGCGTCAGTAAAGTGCAGGCCCTGACAGGAATTTCAATTATTTAATCAAAAAGAAAATGAAAGAGGTCTTAAGTGTTGTGATTCGAAGACAGCCTTTTCATAGACCAATCTAGTGTGCGCTCACATTGAATATGAAGCAAAATGGGGAGGAAATTAAGGCAGCTTCGGCTTAAATCATGTGATTGCAAATAGTAAATTAGTTTCTCGATGTTTTCATTTAAGTGTTTAAGTGGAAGGTTTTATTCCTAATGTAGTGTAGTGACACAGAAGAGAACCCTCAGCCAATTCCAGCTTCCCAGTCCCCGCTCCAGTGATGCATTTGCCCTGGGGAGGGAGAGGGAGGAAGGGAGGCGAAGGTGGAGAGAGAAGGGAAAGCAAAGCCTCAGTCACGTTAAGGTGCTTTTGTTTCAAATTGCTACCAAAGTACGCTTTCACAGCAAAGTCATTAATCGAGCAGATGAGTAACGTCTGTTGAAAATGTACTAAGCGAAATGCATTTAATTTGGAAGGGAAATCAGGAACTGCATTAGTCAGAGCGTATAAATGGCAACATCATCCATTCTGCCGTTGTTTTGTTTGATGTGGACTCAACTGAATTTGTTCTTAAGGGATAAGGGCTAGGTAAAAAATGGTCAACGTTGAGCTGGAGAGAAAAACACAGCCCTCCCCTGGCTTTCAGAGGCTTCTGGGTGGTTTTACTGGGGCTCTGACTAGAGCCTGCTGTTGGGACAGGCATGGATGTCAGGAATCTCTTGGGGAAAGTACTAATTGGGTTGGACGGAGTTGACCTCTGACGGGTGCAACAGGTAGCTTCAGGTCATTTCTTTGCAAATGAGCATCCCTTTGTGTTTGTAATTAGCTTTGATTATTTGGCGGCCGGCAGCTTAAGGCCCTGTACTCTAGGAGGTCAGGCTCTGGGTTCACTCCAAAGACCAACTGCGAGTGGACTTTTAATATCAAATTAGGTAGTGAGGCTCGGGCATCTCTGAGAGTTAGATTCACCAGCATCTCTCCTGCCGTCCACGTGGGAGGAGAGGGGGCTCTTTAAATTGGCGATTGTCTAGATCCTCAGCTCTGCTGTGCACGGTTCCATGAGGTTCCCCAACTCCCTTCTCACGCCAAGATGTCTTTCTTCTCTAGACTCCTACAAAGCTGTTGGTCTATCCCTGTGTTATCGGAGCAGTGGCTACTGAGCATACCCTAATGTGTATGCCACGTCCAACCTCTTTTAATGGTTGAATAATATTTTTTGCTTTTACCTTTTTATTATGGACATTTTCCACAAAGAGGAAAACAAAGAAAATAGTATCAGGAACTTCCAGGTATTGATCACTAAAATTTAACAGGTACTAAACATTTGTCACATTTATTTCATCTCTACCCCACCCTGGAGGTTTACTTAAATTCAGGCAATATGATGTTTCACCCAAATTACTTAAAAATACACATTTTTTAAAAAATTAAAAGGATATTTTCCTGTAGAACCACAATACCATTATCACCTTGAACAAAATTAACAAGGATTCCTTCATATTCTAATACTTATCCATATTCAAATGTCCCTATTTCTCTAAAAGTATTTTTAATGGTTGGTATGTTCAGAGCAGGATCCAGTCAAGCACCATGCACAGTGTGTCTTTGTTTGTTTTAAAGATTTTATTTAGGGCGCCTGGGTGGCTCAGTTGGTTAAGTGACTGCCTTCGGCTCAGGTCATGATCCCGGGGTCTGCTTCTCCTTCTGACCCTCCTTCATCTTGTGCGCTCTCTCTCTCACTCAAATAAATAAATAAAATCTTTTAAAAAAAATAAAGATTTTTATTTATTTATTTATTTAGAGTGGGGGAGGGGCAGAGGGAGATGGAGAGAGAGAAGAGAATCCCAAGCAGACTCTCTGCTGAGAGCAGAGCCCAATGTTGGGGCTTGAGCTCAGGACCCTGAGATCATGTCCTGAGCCAAAACCAAGAGTCAGACGCTCAACCTACTGAGCCACCCAAGTGCCACCCCCCTTTTTTTTAAAGAAGGGACTATGCACAGCATGTCTTAAGTCCTTAAGTGAATAAAGGATACTTTATTTTTGTTTTCCTCATGGCGTTGCCTTTGTTGAAGGAAATGGGAACTTGTCATACAATGCTGGACCTTCCGATTTCTCTGTTTCCATATAGTATACTGTAGCTCATTTTCTATCCTCTGTAGTTTCCGTAGCTTTAAGTAGGGCCCAAAACTGATTGGACTCAGGTTAAACATTTGGCAGGAATACTTTGGAGGTGGTGATGTGTACCTCACTTAGCATTATCACAGGGCATGTATAATGAACGTCTGGTTGTCCCGCAGTTAGGGATGGTAAGATTCATCACTGGCTTGAAGTGGTGACAGTCTGATCACATCACATCCAGTTACACTTTCTTGTTCGTAAACAGCGAGTAGTAGAGGGACACTTTGGTACCATGCAACAATCCAGTTTCCCCCATTTCACAGCAGAATCAGATGAGTGCCAACGACCCTGCATTAGAGAGTGTCCTATTCCCTGCAGCACTTAGTGCAAGATAGGTAGTAACATTCCAAGAGACTGGTTGAAGGGGCAAATGAATGAGTGGATGGATGCATGAAGTTTTGAGTGAATAAAATGAAAAATTTAACAGAATGAGAAACCCTGCAAACCCATCAGATGTGACTGATCTACTGGTGAGAGAATCCAACATCTTGGGGAGTCATGAAATGGTAACCCTTCGCTGGGTGTGGAAAGACTCATGCTTTCTACCTCAGCTTTGTCAGGAGTTTGCTATGTGACTGGACACATCACTCACCTTCTCTGGAATTTATTTATACAAGGAATACAGAAAGGAACAGTCTCTAAGGTTCCACCAGCCATAGCATTCTAGGATTCTAAAAAATACAAAGAACTATTTGGGCCAGGGGCCTGCAGATTTTGAACCCATTTGAATCCGGGTTCTTCCCGTGCACCACAGGCTTGTGGTATTTAATAAGCGTACAGGTTGTTACGGCAACCACCCTTCCCACAACCTGTTATCTGCTAACCAGCCATTCCAACTCCATTGCTACCTACAATCTCTGTCCCATTCAGTATTGAATTGGAAAGGCGACCAGGGATTCATTTGCCTTCATGCCACTTTATAAACAACAGAAAACACTTGCTTCTTTCCCACGTAAAGTAAAATCTACCAGGCTGAATCATCTGAGTGGTTATGTTACCTATGCATTTGTTTATTTATTCACGTCTTCAGTTAGCATTTGAGACATTGCCATGTGCCAGATATTGGACTAGACACTTGCGATAAAATTGGTCCTTCTTCTGTAGTGTTTACAGTTTAGAGAAGGAGACAAAGGATGAAAGAGATAGTTGCATTAGAGTGAGAAAAATATGATGATATCAGAAGTGCGTGGTCACACCCAGGCGGGGCACCTAACAGACCTGGGGGCATCAGGGAAGGCTTCTGGGAGGAAGCGATTTGTTCTGAGAACCGTCGAGGAGTAAGCCAGTGTGGAAGAGATGGCTAGACCAACACATGTTCCTGGCAGGGAAGGTAACATAACATGATAACATGCTACCAAAGGATTTTAAGCATGGACTAACATAATTTGTATCTTCTAAGATAAGATGCCTGACATCCGTGGAAAGTGACAAATACATATTTGTTGAATGAATGAATGGTTGTTTTTTCGCTGAATGGCTGAATGGCTTCTATCTGGAAACACCAATACTTTCTGCACTTTCTAGTGCTTTTCCTCTAATTCCTCATGCATAAAGATTTGACATAAAATTTCCTAAAATACTATCATCCTCAGTTACAGCTCTGCTCAGAAAACCTTTATTGGTCCCTACCCTCAGCCCACTATCCTCCAAATTAAGCATAACGTCTTCTTTCTTTCAAAGTACTTGTTAATAAGGCCCGAGCCACATTTCCAAATACTACTCGAAGTCTCCACTCCAGTGATGATCACCTCAGTATCCTGAAAATATATTTTGTCTTATCTGCCCTGTGAATACTTGTATTTGCCGTTCTCCTCTGTAGGAACAATGTCCTCACCTCCTCCCACCTGTCCAAACTCTACCAGTCCTTAGTGGTCCAGGTTGTGTCTTTCATGAGGCCTTCACTCCTTCACCATATTTGATAGATGATTTAAATACAATTTTATAAAAATTAAAGCAGTGATAGTTTATTTTTTAAATTGTAAGTCAAAATGTCGAATCACTATATTGTGCACCTGAAACGAATATAACACTGTGTGTTCATTATACTTGAATTTAATTAATTAATTAATTAATTAAAGATTTTATTGATTTATTTGAGAGGGGGAGAGAGAGAGAGCACAAGAGCGCAAGAGCAGGGGGAGGGAGAAGCAGACTCTCTGCTCAGCTACATCCCAGATGCTGGCAGGATCATGACCTGCGCTGAAGGCAGACGCTTAACCAACTGAGCCACCCAGGTGCCCCTCATTATACTTGAATTAAAAAAATTATAAATTATATATAATTATAACATATACATAAATTTTAAATTAAATTGAATTAGTTAAATTTAATTTAATACATTAAAATTTTATATAAGTAAATATATATAAATGTAAAAATAACTTATAAATTATGTATCTAATTATATATATAAATATATGTTAATTATAACCTCAAAATGAGGTTCAGTGGAAAGAGCCCAGTCTTTGAATCTGTGCAAACCTGGGTTTCAGTTCCTCTTTTGCCATTTACCAGATGTGTGGCTTGGGTAAGTCTAAGTCCACTCTCTGAGCTTCGGTTTCTTTCTTTCTTTTTTTTTTTTCTTATCTATTTATTTGAGAGAGAGAGCATGAACAGGAGGAGCAGAGGGAGAGGGAGAGAGAATCCCAAGCAGACTTCCTGCTGAGCGTGGAGCCCCATGTGGGGCTCAGTCTCACAACCCTGACATCATGACCTGAGCTGAAATCAAGAGTCGGACACTTAACCGACTGCACCATCTGGGTGCTCCTGAGCTTCAGTTTCTTGAAATAGTAAACTAAAGTAATTATTTTTATTTTGTAGTGTAGATTAGATAGACTATATTAAAACACATATACAATACCTATCACCAATTAAGTGCTAGAAGCTATTACCTTTTTTTAAAAAGATTTTATTTATTTATTTGAGAGAGAGAGAGAGCGAGCATAAGCAGGGGGAGGGTCAGAGGGAGAAGTGGGCTTCCCGCTGAGCAGAAAGCCCAATGCAGGACTCCATCCCAGGACCCCGAGGTCATGTCTTGAGCCGAAGGCAGACGCTTAACTGACTGAGCCACCCAGGCATCCCTAGAAGCTATTACCCTTAATAGTAATTAACATTTTCCTCTTTGTTGGAGTTTTTAAAGCTCTTTTGCGTATTTTCCTCACAAAATAGTCCCTACAATAGGTCTCTGAGGTAGATGATATTATCACCACTTTGCAGATAGACTAACTAAGGCTCTCAAGCGTTGAGTAACCTAAAAACAAGAGTATTATCCTTACATCATTTGCAGGAGAATCACTTGGGGCTCTCTAATATGCCATGAAGAGGAGTGTAAATTGATACGCCATTTCTGGAGTACGGCTCAGCAAAGCCAGTCAAAACTACAAACTTGATCCAGCGGTTCATTGTCTGAGAATGCCCCTGTGTAAAATGATATATGTATGTGGTTATTTATTGCATGTATTTAGTACAGCATTGTTTGTAATAGCAAAAGATTGAAAGCATCCTAAATATCTTAGGAAGTCATCCTAGATACCATAGAAGGAAGCTCGTTAAATAATCATGGTACATGTTACAGTGTGCAACCAAAAAAAGTTAAGTAAAAAATCAAGGTGTAAAAGAGTAGGTAGTGTGCTGCCCTTTGCCCTTTCTATAAAAAGGCACTTTTTTATAAAAACACACAGACATATATATTTCACCTACACATTTATTTTATTCACAGATGTATTTATTCACATATACGTGTGTATATGTGTGTGTGTATATATATCATCTATATATGCTTAAGATACCTCTGAAAGGATACTTAGAAAGCAGTAACAGTGACTGGCTCCAAAGGGAGAATTGGCTAAGAGAGGGAAACGGGAGATGTTTCACCTCATAAACATTTTCTGATTTTTGACTTGTGAATTATCTGAATATATTCCCTATAAAGCAATTCCTAGTTTAGCTGGAAAACAGAACATGGCCATGACAAGAGATAAAACATGTCAATGTAGTATTTAGCTTATTCCAAAAGCCCAGTGAGTGGTATCTCTGCCAATTAAGTACTGCGGACAGGAGTGGTTTTCTGAGGGAGAGGGAATGAACTGGATCTAGATTTGGATGGAAATTATCTCTGTAGATGGGGACTGAGAAGGATGATCCTTCCAGAAAGACAGATGAAAGTGATTTTTAATAATTGAGTTTGGTGAGGCTAAGACCTCAGAGTGCAAAGTGGAGGTTCTGTTTTAGTTTGGCTTGAAGAGACTTCCTCAAATTCACCAGTCCCTATTTCTTCCCCCCACCCAAACACATGGTGGTTTTTAAAAAAGCGTTTGGTAGGGGTGCCTGGGTGGCTCAGTTGGTTAAGTATCCGACTCTTGATTTTGACTCAGTTCATGATCTCAGGGTCACAAGCTCGAGACCTGTGTCAGGCTCTACACTGGGCATGGAGCTTGCTTAAGATTCTCTCTCTCTCCCTCTCCCTCTGCCCCTACGCCTACCCCACTAGCATGTGCTTGCGCACTCTCTCTCCAAATAAATAAATAAATAAAATAAAAAAGCATATGGTATCACCACACCATCTTGAGGAGCTGCTTGCCTTTCAGCCAAGAGGGAGGGATCTGGTAACCAGCACTAAATTATTCTTTTACCGGGCAACTGTCAAATAATACTGCAACCAATCATGGAAGTATCTTCATGTCATTTTGGGAGAGTCCACTCTGCATTGGAAAGTATTAAGATACAGTAGATAAAATTAAATCCTTGGCTTAAAAGCGGAAGCAAGATATATACATATGAGAAAAGGCCTCCAAATGCATACTCACCTTTTTGTAAGGTACATGTTCAATAAATGTTTGCAGATAAAAACTGAATAAATCACAGAGCTCTTGGCTTTACTGTCTCCCAATATTATTTTCTATCCTAACTGCAGTTAAGCCTATATCATCTTCGTGATGTTTTCCTAATTAAGTAAAATAGAGAAGCTCTTGGTTGATTCTTTTGTTTTGCATGTTTTGGGTTACATATATATAGGGTGTGTGTGTATGTGTGTGTGTATCTGAAGCAGACATATACTTTTCTTTGTTCCCTGCACTTCTGTACCCTATCTCTCCAAACCACCTCATACAGAGCCTAGCAAAGGTAGGATACCTGGTAAACAATAAATGCTCTTTGCCTGATTGTTTTCTTCTGGCCGAGGGCGAGGAGAGCCAGACTTGGTGTTGATCTTAAAGTATTTTCTAGTTTAATGTTTTTGAACTCTGACTAGGGGAAATTGAGATTATGTCATCTTTCTTCAAATCAACTTCAAGGTATCTCCTAGAACTAAATAGATATTCCCCACTTGTTCTGATTTGTACCCAGGAGAGCACTATCTTGTACCATCCCCTTCTCCCCAATACATTCTTTTTTTTTTTTTTTCTTGGCAAGAAACTCTTTCTGAGAGTATATAACCTGCTTTTATAAAACAACACAGTGTTGGATTTGTTAATCACCCATGTCCATGGTAGCCCTAGGGTTCCTGTACTGATCTTTTGGGCTTGCTTGTATCAGTTTGTAAGGCCACCATCACCCACTGCACCAGCACCAGTAGTCGGAGCGCTTCCTGAGATTCAGCTGTGTGCCAGGCACTGGGCAAAATGCTTTACGTATATTACTTTTTTAAAATTGAGATAAAATTGACATATAACATTGAGTATGTTTAGTGTATATACATTATCTTAATTACTTCCCCAAACTGTCCTATGAGGTAGGGCTTAGAGGGGTTAAATAAAATTTCCCAAGGTCATACAGCGAGCGTGCAATGGTAATGGAGCCAGATTCTAACCTCCGTCTGCTTGACTCCAAGCCCTGTTCTATTCACCACTGGTAACATATCCTGCCCTCTTCACCTTGAAGTGATGATGCTAAGTGTGTGTGTGTATTCATTTTCCAAAGTTAAAACCTTGAAACATTCTTTCTGGTATTTTAGGTTCTAGTTATTGCAAGTAATGGTATGAATTTGTAACTCCTCCAAGGAGAAGAACTGGGGAGATTAGCTCTTAAATTAAGGCCTATAGTTTCAGGTTTTACTAGAGATGAGAAATAAGCAGCATCTATTATTACTTTACTTGTTTATTTTCTAAAGATAATGCAACGAATAGACTATGGACTCTGGGGTCAGATAAATCTGAGTTCAAATCCTGACGTACAAAGCTAGTGATCTTGAGTTCCTGATTCTACCTAAGTGACCCTCCGTGTCTTAATATATGTAAACAAGAAGAGATGTAATGTTCAAGTAAGAAGACAGCTCAAAGTACACGATGTATAATATAAATATCCCATATATTAATGATGTTGTCTCACTGTAGCTCTTCTTTGATTAGGCTCATTTTTAGTATTATGATTAGCCTCTTTATAATGTTTAATAGCCATTTATATTTTCTTTTTTGTGAACTGTTTCTTCCTATCTTTTGCCAATTTTTAAATTGTGCTCTTGGTCTTTTTTCCTTATTGACTTGTAGGAACTTCTTTTAAAAAAGATTTTATTTATTTATTTGAGAGAGAGGGAGCAAGCACGGGGGGTGGGGGCAGAGGGAGAGAGAGAGAAGCAGACTCCCTGCTGAGCAGGGAGCCTGACATGGGGCTCTATCCCAGGACCCTGGGATCATGAACGGAGCCAAAGGCAAATGCTTAACTGACTGAGCCATCCAGGCTTCCCTAGGAACTTTTTATATATAACAAATTGTCTCTACGTCTGGGATATGAATGACAAATACTTTCTATCAGTTTTGTTGTTTGTCTTTTTCCTTTGCTTTTGATAATTTTTGGCATGCGGAATTTTAAAAAGTTTAATACAGTTAATTTTATCAGTGTTTCCTTCTTTGGTTTCCAGGCTTTTATTTTATACATAGACTTCTTATTTTCAGTTTATTTAAGAAAACCTCTTCAATATTTTTTACTTCTTCCTTTTAAGATTATCTACCATCTTGGTCATTATTAAGACAAATTCAATATTATCCTTTTATAGTTCAAACATTTGTAACTTCCGTTTCTTTTGGTCCACTCTCTTGATTGCATTAACAATGAAAGTTAGAAGGACAAAAATCAATTTGGCTTCATAAGCAGTATTCTCAAGCAAAATATAACTGATCCATCATTTTAACAAAAATATACCAAATATTTAGTTCCATGCACAAAGTCCTCTTGGGAAATGTTTACAAGCTCATCTCTATACCTCATAATAGAGTTTGAAAAGGTTTTACAATCTCTAACATCAGAAATTCACAGTTCATAATGGCAGCATTTTATGCCCCATTATTTTCAAAGCTATGCACACTAATTTGGTATTATTCTTTGAAGTACATTTTATCAATAGGTGCCAAATTTTATTTTATTTTATTTTATTTATTTGTTTAAAGATTTTATTTATTTATTAGAGAGAGAGAGAGAGCAGGGGGAGCTGCAGGCAGAGGTAGAAGCAGACTCCCCGCTGAGTAAGGAGTCGGATTTGGGACTTGATCCCAGGACCCTGGGATCATGACCTGAGCTGAAGGCAGACGCTTAACCAACTGAGCCACCCAGGCATCCTAGTAGGTGCCAAATTTTAAATCTGAAAATAGAATTTGGATGGTTTAGGATGGAAGAAAAGGATATTTAAAAGACATTTTTGTTAGCCTATTGGTTTTTCTCTGGTAATATATTTGGCTACTGTTTTGGGACTTGATAAGAAAAATGGTGGGATCATTCTCATTCAACTATAAACCTTTTAGAGGTTGAAGAAATGATATATGATCTCTCATATCTCATACCTTTAATTCCCTGCTCTGGGTCTTCCTATCACTTTATGAAGCATGTTTTAAATTGAGATGCCAAAAGCAGCATAGGAAATTTTGACAGGGCACCTGGGTGGCTCAGTTGGTTAAGCATCTGCCTTCAGCTCAGGTCATGATCCCAGGGTCCTGGGATCGAGCCCCCTTTGGGCTCCATGCTTGGCTCCTTGGCTCCATGCTTGGCTCTGTGCTCAGTGTGGGGTGAGGTGGGGGTCAGTCTGCTTCTCCCTCTCTCTCTTCCTCTGCCCCTCCCCCCACTCATGCTCTCTCTTTCTCTCTCAAGTAACTAAATAAAATCTTTAAAAAAAAAAGAAAACTTGGAGAAAGAAATGAAAGTTTTGATCCTACAGACTGACATCATCCTGAATGAACAAACAGGATGGATTTAGTGGTCCTTATGTTAGGAATACTGTGATTTGGATATCCTATCCTTGAATGTGTTCTTATTTGAGTTTACGTCCTAATTTCTGGTGTAAAAGCATTATTTGAAGATGCATTTGCAGGAAGCATTCAGTGACTCCTGTTCTTTCTCTAGACATGTCATCCACTTTGATAGTGCTTAAAATAAAGTACTCAGGTAGAAAGTAACTTGAAACAGACAGCAAGCAATATAATACAACATGTTATGAGTAAAGTATGTTACTCAGATCCTTCTAAAATACATTTCTTCCCTTATTTTGAAGGCCACAGCATAGGCACCATGGCCAATGGAGCCAGTCTCTTCCTTTGATCATCAATAGAGTTATCTTTTTGGGAAACCAATCCCAGCTCAGATGACAATTTTAGATGAGGCTGACACGAAGGAGAGAAGGACTGTTTAATTATTTGCTCCCTGAAAAACATGTATTTTCTCTCTTGAAACTCATAAATCTTCAGTTAAAACCATAGCAGGAGTACTACCAGATCTTGAGGGTTGGGTGGGGGGAAATACATTTGATCTTTATTTTTTTTGCTCAGAGCAGTGTGCAGGATTTTGTTTTATGTGTCAGCCTAGCATACAGCTCCAGCCTGCTGGTTCTAGGTGATAGATTTTAGTCAAATAAGAATCAACAATAAATGTAATGTGAGTACATTTATATAAACTCCTAAAACTTGGAGAAAGCTTGGGAAGGTGTGTGGTGAATAGCCTGGCATATAGTAGGTGCTCAATGAGTGCTCATAATAATCGAATATAATGCATGGTTAAAAGGCAAGCATAAGAAAGTACTAGGCTAGCTTTAGCAACTGCTTTCCATTTTCTGTGTATGCCTGTTTACACTGGAAAGGGGTAAAAGGGATTATGGCATTTAACTAGCCATAGACTGCCCCTTAGGTAACTAATAGCCATACGTGGCCATTGAGCCCTTGGAATATGGCTAGTATAAATGGAGATGTGCAGTAAGGATACAGTACACACTGGATTTTGAAGAATTAGTATTAAAAAAAGAATACAAATACAAAGAAATCCATTAATATATTTATATTGATTAAATGTTGAATATTTTTGGTATATTGGGGCTAAATGAAATACGTTAATTTTTCACCTATTTCTTCCTACGTTTTAATTTGTGACTAGTAGAAAATTTAAAATTACCCATGTGGCTCACATTATTGGACAGTGCTGGTCTATACTTTAGAGATAATCCAGGCAATGAAACGTCTCTGCTTTTAAGGGGCAAATGGTTTTACAAACTATCTCAAAAAATATAACTTTGACCCATTGCAGGAGTTGGCCCTGAAGGGGTGGGGCCAGGTGGCAGGGAAGGCCTGTAGGCTCTGGAATGCCTCTTCTCCTCCCATAGGACAGACCAGAATTGAACCTTAGGAGGAGGCTGGACATCTTTGGGGACCTCCTTCACTCCAACGCAGAAGTAGGATGGGCCATGTAGGGGCCTTGAGGGGAGGGTAGAGAATGGGTTCTGATAACCCCAGTGTTTCTCCACAGTTCTGCACAGTAAGCTCACCACACCAGAGAAACTTGTCAGCTTTCTTGACTTTTCCATTTCCCAGAGGGTGTGGGCCATAACTCTAGGAGGAGTCTGAGGTTAGGACCCAACAGGCATTTCTCTAGGACAAGACCTGCCTGTACAGCCTGCCTATTCATAGGCAGGGCTCAGGTCCCAGAACCCCCAAAGTAAGCCCCAGCTGTGATTATTTGAGCATCCTGGAAGAAGGGGTTCTCCCTCCTGGAAAAGGGTGGTGACTGAGGAATCCCTGTCTCTGCCTCCACTTCTGATCCCCTGGTCCCACCTCTGCGTCCCTAGGGGACTGCGTTGGTGTGGGTGGTTGGCACTCTCAGCCCCTGAGCTTTGTCTCCCTTGGTTGCAGAAAGGGGAATGGGAAGAGGAAGGAAAAGTCCTACAGTCCTCAAGGTCCTCCTCCTTTCCATCCATAGCTATTCAGTTTCCTCCCTCCCTCTCCTACTTCTTAGGTTCCTGCTGGGGCCGTGGTAAAGGCAATATAACTGGATTCCCGAGGGAAATGCCTTTAAGTCTCCCTCGGTGGTGCTCAGCTCTGGGCTCTGGAAATCGAGTCCCAGTGCGAGCCGAACTAGAAAAAGGGGAGCGTCTCCTCCAGGGACTGGGGCCTGAAGAGACAGCCTTAACTTTGGAGGCAAGCAGGGAGTTGAGTGCAGCGACTGTGAAATAGGGGGAAGGTAAGGACCAAGCAGGCAGTCTACCCTTTCCCTCCCCTTGTCTGGATCCTGAGAACGTTCTGGTATATGTGTAAGACAAAATTCTGAGAAAGGGCTTGCAGTGCCTTGGTTCAAAGGTAACAGTCACCCAAAGACATTTTTTTACTGCCCCTGCTCCCAAAAGGACATTCAATAATCTCTTTAACTTCTGCCTGGGAAACAGAAATAGTTTCAGCTCTGGAATGAGGTTGAAATCCTATCCCCAAGGCTGGGTGCAAATCTGTACCCACAGTCAGTGTAGGGACTGAGAGTGGGGAGCGCGGAGGCACAGCTGGGTTCTTTACTGAGGCCAAAGGCTTGTTGTATACCCTCCACGCCTTCAGTAGCCCCTCAGCCCTTAGGGTCTTAGGGGACAGGACAGCTTGCCTTTCACTGACTGGGTAAGCTCCCACTGAGAAGGAAGTGGGCATCGGTAAGTGGACCGTCACCCCCAGCGCCACTTCACGAGTCCCCTTGGTTTCGGTTTCCCTCTAGCCCTGCGGGAGATCAATAGACCAGGGCTAAAGAAGGAGGGAATGACTCCTGAAAGTCCACTCTTTTCCCTCTCTGTGGCTGCCTGCTCTGGGGTTTTCAGTCCTTAATCATTATAATCAGTTAAAAAAAAATCACGGTTCAGACTCCCCGACAAAGTGTTCTGACTTCATTTAGATGCCTGCTTGCCAAGATCTTACTTTAAAGTTACTTCCTCCCTTTTTCCCCTTTCCTCTTACTCTCCTCATCTATTTATCATTTACCAGTTCATCCGTATGGAATACGACGCTCCCACTTCCTGGTGCACTGTAGTTTGGGGCCTAATTGATTCTGGTAATTAATTTGTTCTACCTGCTAGATCAGATGGAAATCCTACCCGTGCGCCCAAGGATTAGCACTTGGCTTTCTAACACCTCCTCTAATTATCTAATAGCATGGGTTGTGAGGACTCAGTCTCTATTAAAACACTTTTACTATTAGCAGTAGTGATTGGAATTGTGATGACGACTAGATTTCAACAAATTAGAGCTTAAAAATGGGGAGATGGAAGAGAAGTGGCTTCTTTTAATTTCCCTGAGTTTAACATCAATAATTAGAGCAATTTTCAGAGATGCGAGCTGAAATTACCCCTGCTGTGCTGTAGATGATCACCTTAATTTTAGCAAATTGACTCCAGGGAAATAAATGTGACAGATTAGAAGGAGACAAACAGGAAAAAAAAAAACCAACAACAACCAAAAACAAAAGATTGGAAGGGAGGGAAATGAAAAGAAAGTCTGGGAAAGAACAGGAGACAAAAATCTGATACAATTAGTTTGGTGGGTTAGGGTTGAAGGCGGTGGTATGGCAGAAATAGGAAGCTGTGTGAGTGGAATGAAGAGGAAGTAAAGGAAATTTGAGAGGAGATGGAGGCTGGCATTAAGAAGTAGCTCTGGACATGCACAGACCAAATTACTTCCTAATGTAGATACAACTTTCCTTATAACTGAGGGAAAGAGTGTTATCATCATCAACATTTTATTTATTTACCTCAACAGTCCTTCTTTGCCTCACCCAGCAACTGAAGTTGGGTGTAGCAGATATGGACCTTCTCCTCACGTATCCCCTTCTCCATCCCGCTACCATGTCTCTAAACTTGGAAAACCCAGGCCCAAATGCCAAAATAAATGCCTTATCCCCTATTGCTTTGGGACCCTTTAAATGCTTTTTGCTCTCTAAAGAGGAGTCTGTCGAATGACAGAGACTTTTTTCTTTTTAACTTTCTTTTAAAATGCCTGAGAAAGGGGCACCTGGGTGGCTCAGTCGTTAAGCGTCTGCCTTCGGCTCAGGTCATGATCCCAGAGTCCTGGGATAGAGCCCCGCATCGGGCTCCCTGCTCCACGGGAAGCCTGCTTCTCCCTCTCCCACTCCCCCTGCCTATGTTCCTTCTCTCTCTGTGTCTCTGTCAAATAAAAAAATAAAATCTTTTTTAAAAAATAAAATGCCTGAAAGAAAAAAGAAAGAGAAAGGAAAAAAGAAAAAAAAAACCAAACAAACAAACTCAAATTGAGGTTGAGAAACCAACCTCGTAGGAGCAACAACCCGATCCGCTCCGCTCTCCCCGGGCCTGGCCGGTCGTGTTCAGCACCGCGGACAGCTCCCCGCCCCGCCCCGAGCCCACCGCACCCTCCCCTCCGCGGCTGGCAGCTTTGCCATTGGCTCTCCCAGCTCCCCTCTTGAAGCTGCCAATTCTACACATAGACCCAACCTACCCAGGAGCTTGTCTTCTCGCCTCTCCAGCGCCCGGGGTAGCCCAGGCCCGGAAGAGAGCCGCGGGGTTTCGGAGCCTCGGAGGGGGGTTGTTGGCACTCTACCAGGCTTGCTGAGACGCTGCCTGCTTCCTACACTTCGTCCCCGGCCCTCGCCCTGTGACAGACGCTTGGCTCAAGATGAATCTCAACTTCACTGCCCCTCTACACCCTGCGTCTTCTCAGAGGCCCACGTCCTTCTTCATTGAGGACATCCTGCTGCACAAGCCCAAGCCGCTGAGGGAGATGGCCCCTGACCACTTCGCCAGCTCTCTGGCCTCCCGGGTGCCTCTGCTAGACTATGGCTACCCCCTCATGCCCACACCCACCCTCCTGGCTCCTCATCCCCATCACCCTCTGCATAAGGGAGACCACCACCACCCTTATTTCCTCACCACCTCGGGTAAGTAACAGGGGCCTCAAGGTTTGGGGAGCAAGAGAGCAGGTCTTCCAGTGCAGACCCTAAGCCTGTGATAGAGCTGAGGAAAGGCCAGAGCTGGCTCGGCCTGGCTTGGCGACTTCCTTCCCTAAGTGACGGTGGAACATTGGGGATATGGCTGAGAACAGGCAGAGCTCCCCTGAGGCATGCCAACCCATGGGGATAGGTCTCGGTCACTCCGCACGCTTTATAACAGAGGAAACATTCCTATCCAAGAGGTGGCTGGAGGTTTTACAATATTCTTGATGGATAGTGCTCTGTCTCCTTCCTCGTGGTCTTCCTGGTCACTTTGGTCCAGCTCTCACTCCTGATTCTCTGTCTCCCCTCGCTCTAGGGGAGACCCCTGGCCACCCCACCCCATGGAGCAGAACTCCACTTTCCAGCTCATTAACTCCAAAGCCTCCAGCGGGTCCAGCTCTCTCCTCTCGGGTGCTGAGCATTTACGGACATACTGCAGGGGTTTAGAAGTGAATGAGGGTTGGGGATATTCTGAGGACTGAAGGTTTGACCTGGGCGGTATAGGGGGGGAAAAGGGTAAGAAAAAAAAGTGTGGGGGGCCGGGGGATGGACGCTGCTCCTCTTTAACCGTCTGCACTCCCACTGTCTAACTCACAATCTTGGGCTCAGCTCCCCTCTTCTGCCCGAGTTGCTGGTGAAGCTGGAGCCCCATGGCCAAAATATTTTGATTTTCTATGAATGACAAAGACTGGGGGCCAGCAAAGTGGTTGGGTCAGGGAGATGTAAGGAAATACCCAGATTTTTTTCTGCCGCTCTCTGCAAGGCCACATTCATGCTTCCTTCTTTGGCATTTTCATTCCAGTTGAAATATAATAATTCCTTGAGTCCAGATGCAGAGCACAGGTGGGAAAACAACCCCATCCCGGTGAGGGCCAGGAAAACACCTGAGGCAGTTTGTGAAACGTGTGCTCTGGAATCTAGGACAAAAGCTGAAAGTTTTTGTGAAGCAGTAAAACCCAGATTCTGAGGCATTGGGTTGGCAGGACAATTATAGAAGCTATGTTGAAGCCTGCATCTTGGTATTCGTCTTGGTATTGGCCTCACTCCCTGGCCCATGACAGCCTCTTCTGGGCTGCACCCATGTTCCCCACAAATAGCAGTGGCCAAAGCCTGTGATGCCAGAATTGCTTGTTTCCTCCCCCACCCACACCCTCATTGGCAGAAATTGATGTCTGTGGCAGTTTACTTGGTGTGTCTCAGACACCATAATGCCTGCAGAGGTCAGGAAAGACAGAAGTCTCTCCCTGACCTGGGGGGGCGGGGTGCGCGAAGGGCTTCAGTCCTTCTGCTTAGGGTCGGAGAGAAAGAATGAGAAAAAGGATGAGGATCAGATTAGAGATGGGGTCCCCAGCGGCCCCCGCAACTTAAAAGGAACGTGCCAGGCGGGAATTGCCCCTCTGCCCTTGCTTCTGAGCTGCTCCTGATGAGAGTTTTCATCTGTTCCCTTTGGCCGCAGGCGGGGGAATGGAGGCAGCTCTGGGAAGAGGTGTTTTTTAGTGAGGTTGGGAAGCAAGGCTACATTGGTGCCTCTCCTGGCCCCAGAACTACGCAGGGTGTCGTCAGGGGTATGGAAGAGGGTGGTGCCTGGGCAGAACAGCTACTGGACCAGCGGACGTTTGCAAGAAAACTTCGGGCGGCGCACCAGAGGACTGGCAGACGCTGCGAGAGTCTTTCCAAGAAGATATTTTCTAAGGCCTCCGATTTAAAATTTTTCTTTTATGTTTTACTTACTGTTTATTGTTTGTAGGTCTAGATGACCTGCCGGATAAAGATCTCCAAGCGCTATTCTTCGGATTTTTTTTTTTTTTTTTTTTTTTACATTTCTCCTGCCCTGCGGTTCCTGGGAGAAGGGCTGGAGAAGCATTGGGGCGACCAGGGGACTAGCGGAGGCAAGAAGAGGAGGGAGGCGCTGGGGACCGGGGGTGGAGGCTGCGGCGGAGGTGGCTACGGGGGCATCGCGCTCTACCCACTCGGCGGCTTTTCTCTCTGCAGGGGTGCCCGTGCCGGCGCTGTTCCCGCACCCCCAGCACACCGAGCTGCCGGGGAAGCACTGCCGTCGCCGCAAAGCTCGTACGGTTTTCTCGGACTCGCAGCTTTCCGGCCTGGAGAAGAGATTCGAGATCCAGCGCTACCTGTCCACGCCAGAGCGGGTGGAGCTGGCCACGGCCCTCAGCCTGTCCGAGACGCAGGTGGGCCCGAGAGGGGCAGTTCCTGATCTCCGCTGCTGCTCTTCCCTCCCCCCTTAATTCCCACCGCCTCTGCACCCAGTGCGGAGCTCTTGAGCGGGAGTGACCCCTCTCCCCTTTATTCTAGGCTTCTCCGAAGCTCCTTAGTAAAAGTACCGAACCCTCCAACTTCAGGTCAGACTTACCGAAGCGTCCTCTCTCGAGCGAGCCCCGGGCAGGGAGGAGAAACTCCTCGGATTGATCCTGATGATCACTCCCAGTTTGAGGACGATCAGTTCTCTGCCGCCTCCCACTCCTCTCCCATCGGGGCTGTAACCCTGGTCCGACGTAAAATCAGAGACTAGAACTAGTCGCGTTCTTGTCCTGAGCGAAGTCCACACAGGGAAATTGTTTTTATTATTTTAATCTCCCTTACAGACACAAGCCCTCAAATCCATCCTCCCCACGCCCCCGCTGTAATGTAAGCGGCCTCCTTATTGCTCTGTCCTGAGAGGGAGAACTGTTTTCACCTTCCAGATCCTGTTCACCTGCAACCTTAAAACTCCTTCCCCCACTTTCTCTTTCTTACATTCTCTGTACCTGGGAGCCCCACTTGCTGTGAAATCGTTCGCCCGGCCGAGCGCCCCTGACTTTTCTCTCTAATGAGAACAAGCAAGATTGATTCTCATCTTCCTGTCCAGCAAGACCAGGTGTTTAGATGCCAAAATGGGGAGAACGTAAGTTAAACGTAAAGGAGGCTCATCGACGTAGCACTTACTATTAGTTATTATAATTAATAACAGTATTAGTATTAATTAAGCACACCATTTTGACCTTTATCGTTATTTTGGACAATTACTTCCAGGAGCCTTAGGATGCTTGATTCTCATTCACTCTAACACGATAACTTGCAAGCAGTTCAGGTGTGATTTAACCCAAGGATGAGACTGCCACAGCTCTTGGATAATTCGTGAATGGGTTGCGGTCCATTTTCCTAACCCTCAGCAATCTTCGCAGATCTTAGTAACTACGGGTCTGAAGGAATGACGTGGTTGTATTTTTTTCCCCCTGAAATCAGGTGAAAACGTGGTTCCAGAACCGGCGGATGAAGCATAAAAAGCAGCTGAGGAAAAGTCAGGATGAGCCCAAAGCGCCAGATGGGCCCGAGAGCCCAGAGGGCAGCCCCCGAGGCCCAGAGGCCGCATCTGCCGAGGCTCGGCTGGGTCTGCCCGCCGGCCCCTTCGTGCTGACCGAGCCCGAGGATGAGGTGGACATTGGGGACGAGGGGGAGCTGGGCCCAGGGCCGCACGTGCTCTGAGCCGCGTGGCTGGGGAGGCGGGGAGGGTGCGGCGGGACGGGGCGCGGTTCCCTCCAGGATTCAGAACGCTCGGACTCGGGTCCGGGGGCGGGCCTCGGAGATCAGCTCCTGGAAGACAAACAAATCACACCTGTGAACCCTCGAACCCGCGCGGAGCCCCGCGGCTCGGCCCACGCCCTCCTCCCCCTGTCGCCCGCCGGGTCCCTGCCGGGCGAGCGTGCACCTGCGTTAGCTCATTCCCGCGCCGTTGTCTTAAGTGGCGCAAGCTGGACCCTGGGCTCTCGGGTCTCTAACTCCGCCGCGATCGCAGACCCTCCTGGCCCTCTCCTCTCCGCCACCTGCCCCCAGCTCCGTTGTCCAGGCTCCGCGACCTCTCCACCCGGACCCTTTGCCCTTCCTTGGGTAGACCGATTGGCTGCAGGTAAGGGACCGGGAGTGTGCGCCTTCCGCTCTGCGGGGATCCAGGTAGAGCCACAACCAGATGCTTAAGATGTCTGTGCCGGAAAGACTCGCGCGCTGCCAGCCACTAACCTCCCACTGGGGTTCCCCCACCCCCCATCTCTAACTCAGAAACTATGGCGACAACCCCTCCTCAGGGCGGCGCTTCTATCCTCTCCGGTCACTGTTCCCCTCCTGAGCTTCCGGTTCGGCACCCTGGACCCTTAAGCTGTGGCCCCCGGGAACACCCGCTCTACACGCTTCCCCTCAGTCCCCATACTGAGCGGCACCCACGCGCGGCGAGAAACTTGGGCAGGAAAACTTACCGAGCCATTTCTGCCTCCAGACCTTGCTGCACCTGTCCCGCAACTCTTACACGTCCCATGGGCTACTGATATTTTAAAAAGTGAGTGTTCCTTGGGCTGTGTGTGGAAATGTTCATTTTCGTTGCATTTTAGGGAATGCGGAGTTTTAGCGAGATTAAAGCTAAATACGCATCCCCTTCCGGACGCGCACCTGTTTGTGGACGCCTGAGGTGGGGGCAAGAGTCTGGCCCCGCGCGTCGCTCTCTCCCTTTCCCCTAGGAGAACTCCTATTCTCTCCCCGGGCTTGCAGTCTCTTTAGATAATAAAGGGCTCGCCGCGCAAAACTGGGACCGAACCGAGTTTCCGGGAATCGTTTGTTAACGCGTCCTCCTCCGCGCACGCCCCCTTCCCTCCACCCCAGGCAGTGTCCTGTTCTCGAAAGGAGTGAACAGGCCTAATAACCTTTGGTTGACAGATTCCCTCACTCCCAGCCCGATTTTTCTGCTTTTAATCGTTTTATAGTCTTGAGTTCCACCTGTGTGGAAAGTCACCGCAAATGGTATTTTTTGACTCTCAAATACCGGAGGGACAGAGCTCCCTTGATATCTGGAGTTTGAAATTACGCTAACAAATTGTGTGGTGACACTACGCACCCAGGGTACTTATCCGATATAGCAGCCTGCCAGAGGCGACCTCAGCTTCCGATCTTCCTTTGGCTCTGGTTGTGTATTTAGGTAAGTGAGCCCAGGAAGGCTGGAAAAAGTGTGTGGCCAAGTGGAGTCCTGACCCTTGGGTTGGAGTGATGAATAAGTATTATAGACTATGGCCGTGTGAGCTTGGGTTACAGTTAATCTTTTTTGTTTTTCTAGAAGAGGATGAATCCTAAATATCCCTCTAGATCTAAGTTCTATGCATGTAGCCGTAGGAAGTTTTTCTTTCTCCTTTCTTTCTTTTTTTCCCTACAGGTTTGTTCCAGGAAACATTAACTTAGGCAAAGATAAGTTGTCAGGGTGAGACCTCTATCCAGTCAGCATCATTTAGGTGACCAAGCTATTGCTTTAAAAACATAAGCATTGTAGAGCTGTTTGGATTTTCCAAAGTGCTCTTTGTCAATCAAGATCTAGTGAGTCATAGACAACAAAGATTAATTTTCCCTCTAATAGTTAAGGAAATCAAGGGTTGGCAAGATTGAAGGATCCACCTATGAAATTAGTACTAGCTAAAGTCAAAGGGGGACAAAAAAAAAATCTCTTTTGACTCCTTGTTCATTTCTTTGTCCAACACACTGTTTTCTTGTAACAATGCACCGGTTGGCATTTTGCCTCTATCACTTTCTGTGAACACCTCTCCTGTTGATTTAGATTGTGTAGATGTGCTATTAAAAACAAATCTACACTCCGATTTCTCCTCTCTCCCTTTCGGATAATGACCATACATTTTTAAGGCATGAGTTTTGGGCAAGTGCTTTACAATAAGACAAAAGACTTGGTTATGGTGGGGGGGGGAGGAAGTGATTTATGAATACTTGGAAGGGAAAGTAGATACTATTACAAGAGGGGAGAATCTCAGATTCTTATACCAGAAAGAAGAGCTACTAAAAGGGATTTGGGGAGAAGCTTTAAAGTCAGTAGAAATACTGTGTTTTTGGAGGACATTTAAAAAAATTTAAATGGAAGAAGATGCCAGGCTTTATTTTGGCTCTGAGAGAAGCAGATTAGGCACAGTTCATGATGTTTTCAAAAGGCAGGTAAATAGGAAACCTTGTTAGCGTAGGCACAGCTCCGCCTGATTGGAGGCAGAATGAATCCTGGAGCCCAGGGAAAGGCTGTATCTTTGATTCATGAGCATTAAACATGGAAAGATGCTCGTTCTGCCATATCAGGGTCCTCCCTTTGTGGCTGTTCCTGGCCAGAGTAAGCAGGAAGGGAGGAGCTTACACCTGCGGCACCAGCCACACTGACTGTGGTGCAGTTTTCTCATCAGACCGTATTCCCTGAAATTGATGGCACACAATTCAATAGCCAAGTTCTCCTGGTTTTCCTTTTCTTTTTTATACACAGCGGGTTAGTGATGATAGTAGAGGAGAGACACAATTTAGTTTCAATTTCATGTAGCATGATAGTGGTGTTTGGTTTTTGGCCTTCAATACCGATCAAAGCCAACATAGGCTGAAGAGGTATTTTGTCTGAATTACCTTGGCTTTTGCCTCAATTCAGTTTGACTTGGTTGTAAAGATCGGACAAAACCACGTTCACTGTGATATATTAAAGACCTAGCCTGAGTCTGAAGGGGCAAAACCTCTTAAAATAGCCAAGGTGGGCACATCATCCTACATGTAATCCCAAATGGAATAAATTGTTTGTTCTGAATTTGTTCTTAATGCTGTTTGCAATGGACTTCATTTCACAGATTCTCAGAAAGGGACTCTTGATATTATTTCTGCTCACATGACATAAGAACATAAATGGACAACGCACCATTCTGCCCAGTATTAGCAGATAGTGGCACTAAGAAATAATTGGAATTCATGACACCACTTCAAAAGGTAGAGGACTGGCTCATATCAATGTGTTTGATAACTAGAGCTAAAGATATGTGAAGGCACAGAGCAAGCAGAATGCTTTTTGGTGCTAAGAGAATCGTGCAATAAACATATTGAGTTGAAGCGGTGACTCCCTGGTCTTCTTGAGTTGGGCTCAACACATGTGTGGAAATAATGAGTTAAGGAAATATTTTACACTTATGTTGTGTTCTTGGCATCACATTTTATAGAGGCTGTTGACAAGCTAAAATTCACCCAGTATACAAAAACCTGGAGAGTAAAAGGTGTGGAAAACACAAAGGAGTGTGAACTTTTTAGCTTAGAGAAGCCAAGTATTGGGCAGGGGTGGGAGAGGAGATTTGAACAGTTGCAGGGCTACTCAGTATCAGGGAGTATATCTATGCAGCTCTGCTGAAGAAGGCAGAACCAGAACCAATGGGTGGTTCCAGGAAACAGATTTTGGAACAACGTTTGCATACCTCCTATAGGCCGGGTAGTGTGCTGTCTATCAATAAGACAAGCTAAGTCCAGAAAACACTAAGCACCTTTCACTAGAAAAGTTTGAGAAGAAGCTGGAAAGCAAAATACTAAGGGCTAGAAGGCTCTGTTTTGGTGCTTCATTAGTGAGAAGGTGAACTAGTTTGGTTCTTTCTAACCCTTAAGAGCCTAATATCTTCTTTTTGTAGGAAAGGAACGATAAATTCCAACTTACTAAAGTTACTTGTCATCTCACTAAGAAGATTTCAGTTCATGTGCTCTAAATAAATATATCCATAACAATAAGAATTAAGAGAAACCAGAAAATGAAAAGGGTATTCTTTTATTCGTTAAAGAAGTCTCCTACACCCCATTTGAGAAAGTAAGAAAACAACGTGAAGATCCTTGGAGTTAAGGACAACTAGATAGTCAGGAAGGGATGGTCAGTGTTAGAGACCTTTAACAAAATCTAAGCCCTTCATTTTATGTGAAGAAATTAGGATCCAGGTATATAATGAATGCCTTGTCAGTGTTAAATAGACAGTGGCAGAATTCAGACTAGAAGCCAGTTCTCATGATCCTACTTTACCACTAATTCATGCGGTGATAAAAGTGATGGAGGGAGGGCTAATTGTCCTTGTAGAGGAAAGGATTTTGCATAGTAATTTTGGACGTAAAATTTTAAAAATTAGCTGGAAATTATCTAGTAAAATCTTAGATCAATTTATGGAAAAACTTTTGATGAAGAGCAATCTGAAATTTAAATTGGCTTTCTGAAGAGGTACTGAGCCCCTTAGCCCTTTTCATTCGAGCCAAAGTTGAGTGACTACTTGCTGGGATGTTTTTGAAGAGGTTCACACATTGAGTAGGATGAAAAATAAAACTAAAAGTTTTGCCTAATCTTTATAGACAAGGCAACTGAGAGTCTGAGATACTGACTTGCTCAATGTCCTACAACTGATTAATTTGATGAGTTACGAATTAATACATGTAGAGGTCCAAGGTCATTCCAATAAATATTTAGGAGATAAAAAACTTGATATGATTTCCTGTTTTCTGTCCAGATTCTCTCCATTGTGTTTTCTCCATTCTGGTTTTAATTCCCCCTCCCAAAGACACATTTCTTTTCAATTTTATTTACTCCTTCCTCTTAGAACTCCCAGTGTGCATACCAGATAACTTTTCCTCCAGGATTTCATTTATAATTCTGTAAGCCTTCTCTTCTTATTCTCTTTACAAAATTGTGTAGCTGCAGCTGGATTTGGCATCATAGCCACAGGCTAGAAGGCTTGGCTTGGAGACTTAAATTCTAATCTTCCTTTTGCTCAGGATTGCATTACTTCTCTTACTTGGCATCAGAAACATGAGAGTGTCCTTTAAGTTAAGAATGGTGAGGAGATGTGAGATAAGAGATATAAAAGTATCTACTATGAGATCTTAGATGAAAAGTGCTTGAGGAAGATAATGAATTACAATAATCTGAACATATTGGGTTGGTTCTTGATCCCACACCTCATAGGACTACGACAGTAACAATGTAGGTAACTAAAAGGTGAGTATTAGTCTTGTGTTCATCACTATCATTATTATGTCCCTTTCTAAGGAGTTTTTAAAATAACTTCATCTTATTTTCTCTTCGTCATTGTCCTACTGTGTGGACTAAGAGAGGGCAAGGTGGCCTTGGGTGAAAGAGGGTCATATCAAGCCGTGAAGTTGCATTGAGGATACTTCATTTAGAATGTTCCTTCTTTCCCTCTTTCCTGTTTTGCCCCCGTCCTGCCCCATGGGTTCTGTTCTCGCTGGCAGACATAAATGCTATGTAGGGAGGGAAGGTATATTTCAAATCTATGGGAGCCCTATTAAGAGATTGAGTTGCCTGTTTCCAGTAAAGGATCTAGGGGGGAAATCCAGATTTAAGGTTTTTTTTTTTTCCTGAAGCTTTTAAGATTTTTTTTTTTTTAGTTTAAAAAAGGCACACCTTAGGAATGTATCTCTGCAACAAAAATAAGCAAGAGTTGTTTAAAAATATTGACTAATATAATTCTTAGGGATTATCTGAATATTTGTAACCTCCATTCTCTCTTTAGCTTCCATGGCTACCAATAATGGAAGTGATTAATTACACTTGCCAATATTCTAGCCAGAAGTTAAATGGCCGAATAGTCCTTATTCTTCCTCAGTGCTTGACTTGGAATGGGAAATAAACTGTAGAAAGCAATGAGAATAAGGATAGAGGGTGGCTCTGTATCCTGGGTTTCAAATGAGAATAATTTACAAGCTAAAGGTAAAAAAAACTAATACTTTATACTGTTCTGCTCTTTTCCCATCTATTTTTTTTTTTAATTCCTGAGCTCTCTCCATTTAATTTTAAAGACTTGAGTTTCATCATTTACCCATGTACATTGTTTATAGGGTCGAACAGTTCTAGAAGGATTATTTAAAAAAGAAGCAGTCCCCTGGCTCCTTCCCTATTCTCTTTACTACAGAGGCAACCGGTTTCCAGCACTGGGTGATTCTTTTTGTATTTGTCTTCATGTTACTAAATAATTGCTGAATTGCTGCTTTTTGGTATTTTTGTTTTACGAATTATCTAGTACTTCATGCTCTAAAAGGTGCAAATTTAGTTCTTTCTTCCCTGTTCCCACCACATATGTGCACCCTCTTCATCTCTTCCTCCATGACAGGGTTTTGGTTAGATTGTTATTATGGTATGTATGTCTGACTCTCAGCCCAGCCAGGTAATCAACTCAGATTACTTTTTCCTGTAAGACTTCGTTTTTTTTTTCTTGGAGTTAATATTTGTCTTTTTAATTTTTAATGTCCTTGTGACCAGTTTATTTTTTTTTAAGATTTTATTTATTTGAGAGAGAGAGAGAGAGCACATGAGAGGGAAGAGGGTCAGAGGGAGAAGCAGACTTCCTGCTGAGCAGGGAGCCAATGTGGGACTCGATCCCGGGACTCCAGGATCATGACCTGAGCTGAAGGCAGTCGCTTAACCAACTGAGCCACCCAGGCGCCCTTTGTGACCAGTTTAACTCCAGACTCTTCACCATTTGTCTAGAGCCAACTCCCAAAATACTCTTGTTAAGGTTTCATTTTCCCAAACGAATTGTTCCCAGAGCCTCTGGTCTGCTCCTCTCTGGATTTTATGTCACTGTGTCTCTCTTCCCCTTCATCCTGGGATTCCTTTCAATTTACTTTTGTTTTCTGTATTTTCCTCTTTCTTGGGTTACCCTCTCCTTTTGGGGGAGCACAGTCTCCTGTAGTTTCCTGATTGGTGTGTGAAAGGTAAATGTTTTGAGCTCATTCTTCTCTAAAAAATATCTTTATTCTAGTCACACGCTTTATTAGTATTTTGGCTAAGTATAGAATTCGAAGTTGGAAATTATTTTGGAATACTTTTGAATAATTTAAAAAACATCATTTGATTTATTGGCTTCCAGTTGCTGTTGTGAGGGTCTAAAGCCATTTTGATTCTTGATTCTTTGTGTATCCTGCATTTATTTGTTTTCCTTTTTGGAAGCTTGTAGGATACTCTTTGTAACCAATGGACTGAAACTTTACAGTTGTGTGCCTTGGTTGAGGTCTGTTTGCACCCATTGTTCTGGATACTCAGTAGGCTCTTTCAGTCTGAAAAGTCCTTTCAGTTATGGGAAGTTTTCTTGAATTAATTCTTCAAGGATTTCTGTTCATTGTGTTCTTTATGGAACTCCTATTATTTGGATTTTTTTCCCCTCCTAGATTTATCTTCTAGATTCTTTTTCTCTTCCATTTTTCTCTATTTTATCTTTTTGCTCTACTTCCTGGGGAAAATTCCTCATTGTTCTAACCTTTAACTTTTTTAAGTTCTGCTATTATATTTCTAACTTCCAAGATCTCTTAATTTCCTTCTCCTCTTCCTTTCTAGTGGGTTTCCTCAGTGATATCTTCAGATATATAGATATATAACATGGCTGAGTTCTTCAGTTAGAGACCCTCTAAAGTCAGAATTTTTAAGGCTTTTATTTTAGGCTGCTCAGATTCTCCAGAGAAGGATTTTTCAAACTCCTGCTTGTAGGATGAGACCCAATGTTCTCGGAGCCATGTGGCAGATCAGAGGTCTCTGAGTTTAGAACACACATCTTCACTATTGACTCCACTTTCTGTATTGTGCCTCCCAACAGAGCCACTTGTCCCTCCCCAGAGATACTGTTCTACCCTCTGCAGAGGGGAGAGCAATCTTTTTGGGGGTAGCAAAGGGGCAGTTGTCTTTCATTTAGCCCCCCTCAGTCCCTTACACCCCTACTTTCAGAGGTAATTGACATCATCCATTTCTGAGCATTTTGGATATTCTGGAATGTAAATCAGATTGATTCTTGGGTCTCCCGTTTGCTAGGTTAGTTTTTTTTCAACTTTTATCTGCTTTCCTACTTTTATTATTATTGTCTCTCTTCCTGTTCTTATGTTCATGCCTTCTAAAAACCATTTACTGTGATTTTAGTGTGGGCTTGCCAAGGGAGTGAAGTCAGTGTATGTGTGTTCATGTGTTTAGTCTAACATATTTACCCACAAGTCTCATAATCTGAATTTAATGTTATTTAACTCTGGCCTTTACAGTGAGTGATGGAGGTGTTGATCTTTTACCTTGATGTTTCTTTTATGCAACTGCATTTGTTGAGGTTCAGGAGAATTGCATTATCATTAGAACAGACTGAAAGTCTGACTTTATTGCAAAAACACATAATAGCCCTTCCTTCTTGTCTCCTATTCAGTGATGCAGTACCAATGGCATGGGATCTACCAGTCCGAGGGCATTGGAAGTTAGAGTTAGTCCTTAAGAATCTTGGTCTATGAAAGGTCCAAATAGTTTTACAGGATATTCTTAGAAATTTCAAGGTGAGGGAATTTATTGTTTCATTTTCCTTGGTCTCAGATTAATTGAAAACCTAGGTCCCTAATTCTCTGAGTCGAGAAACAGGATAAACAGAAAGCAAGAAAGGGCTACACACACACGCATACACACACACACAGACACACACACACACACACACACACACACACACACGTGAGGCCCTGAAGAGAATGAGGCAAACAGGACAGGGAGAATTGGAAGGTGATCAATTAAGACATTAAGTGTTTTGTGACACATGGACGCATCTGCATTTTGCCCTGATAACAAGGCCATCAGCTCATTTTCAGAGGGCTGCCGCCTTCCTCAGTTCAATCCTCAGATCAAAGCAAAACTGTCTGCTTGCATTTTCCAATCAGAATGGGGATGCTAATTTATCCTCCTTAATGTGTGATGGTAAGAGACTCCTTCAATTAACTGAATTCTATAGCCTGCAAAATAAAAGGGTATACAAAGAGGCGCAGGCTGGAAGAGCTGAAATTCTCATTAAATCAAAAGGTCCAGTATTCATTACCTCGTGCATCTGAGGCTAAACACTAAATATGGGGATCATCAAAGGAGGTTTAATGGGTTAAATTGAGAATATAATCTAATTAAAATATTAGACATGGCTAAATAGTTCTTTGATATTCATCTAAAGGATTCATTAAAAATAGGTGCTTGAGGTTTGTGTGATTGGAGATTATCAATTTTAAGTAGAGACAACAAATTTGGGGACCTCATCAGCACTGCTTCAATGTCCCCATTGTGTGGAGGCAGGGTACTGGGAAAGACCTCCCTGCCAGGTGATGGGTTGGAAATATGGGGTAGGGCCACCCAGGCTTCATGACAGTGACTTTGGTAGTTGTCCGGATGGCAAAAAAAAGAAAGTGTAAGATAAATTTGGGAGACCCATTTGCCGCAGAGGAAAGAGTACGTTTGGGGCCCACATTACTTAGCTATGTTCTCTACAGAGAGAGCTATATTGATTTTATTCAATAATAGATATATTATTGAATATATACGGATATTGTTATCTACTTCCTTCTATGTAGACAGCTTCTGAAGGAATAACTGATCACACTTTTTGGATTTTAAATATCTGAAGATTATTTTCCCTACTGTTAAATTTGTATCATATGGATATCTACTATTTAAATATCTCTTGCTAAAGTATGGGACCTTGAGAAGCTGGTCTAGCAGTCCCAGTATTGGGGCTGGTCTCAGGGACGAGCTGTCAACTCAGTAAAGGATATTTATGAAATCATCCCGTATCTCCAAGGCTTCACTAAATATATTTGCCTGAAATGTTCATATCATTGTAATCCTCTCAACCTATTAGAGTTATTTAAGAGTGGAAGACCGTTTTCTCAGTTTATTGAAAATTAATTACTTACATTGCTCAGGTTTGCCAGGGAAAATGAAAAGGCAGTGGAGAGGTAGTGAGGGAGATTCGTCCTGCCAACCAAATTCTTTTCTCCTCCCCTCATGTTACCCAAAGAGCCCTCCCTGTATTGAGGGTTAGAGAGAACTGAAAAATCTATTTATTGTGCCTCTTCATCTTGCGATGTGGCGTTTCCACAACATGTTGGGAATGCCCCAACATCCCAGTTATTTCACTGAGCTAAAACTTAAGTAACTGAACATGAAGAATGGAATTTTTAAGACCGGAGAATAAAATTAATGAATGAAAACTGCCATCTAAAAACCTTTTGCTTTCCATTGACCAGATGTTTGCCTAGAAAATGGAGGTGTTATGTTTTCTCAGTACCTTTGTGAAAAGATGTGTGGTTTTGCTCAACAAAGCTAAAGGAAGAGCAGAAACAAATATTGTACTTAGTCTGGAGGCAGTGGGGTGAGGGAACCATTTTGGATCTATATTTTAAGTATGCTCTAGGCCCAATGTGGGGCTTGAACTCATGACCCCAAGATTGAGAGTTACATGCTCTACTTACTGACCGAGCCAGCCAGGCACCCCAAGGGAACAAAACATTTTTTTGAATTTGATTTTGAATATTAGATTTTAGCTACTCTGGAATCCTACTTCAATGTATTTTAAAGAATGGAATATCTAAATTATTATAATACATATTTCTCCTTTATAGTGTCTTTATAGTATAGAAATTTGGTCTGACAATATAGACAACTCCTTAGAGTCAGGGATAAAGGGGGAGTGAGACACTCTGGATAAACAAAATCCACAATAATTAACAATTTTACTTGTTTAAAACCCTTCCCTCACTGGGAAAACAACTAAAGAAGTAAATGGAGTATTCGTGTATCTTTTTGTCTCTGTTTACATTAGGAATAGAAATTATGAAAACACACTTAGAGTTAGGGAAGAGAAGTCCTGTCATCATCCCATGAATACTTGAAAGTTGAATGAAATATGTATTATTCAGGAGTTATTCTTGTTCTAATAAAGTTATCTTAAAAAGGCATATTTAGAGGAGTAACTTTGATTTTTTTTCCTTAAGAATTTTATATTTTCAAGTGCTACTTTGAATATCATGGTAATCTAGTTTTCAAGAATATTTTGGAAATAATTAGCTAAATGTATCCTGATATCTTCAGACTATGACCCCAAATCTATTGATTTTGTGCTGTTTGTCAATAAGTAGTTAAAAAAGAACACCACCCCACCTCCTGAGTTTGCTATTGTAGACCATTTGCTATCAACTCAAAGTTCTCAATTAGCTCCAGTGTTGTTATAATTACTGGATGTGTTTTCAAACAACTCCCAGCTAATAACTGTTGGGATGAAGAGTCATTTTCTCACTGTAGACTAGACTGCACGCTTATGCTTGCTGTGAGGTTTTGACAATGATTCATTAACCAATAATAGGGCCCCAATTGGAACCATTAGCCATTGGTGTTTTGCTAGACTTACCCTTTATTTTAGTCCTCAATATTGTCTTTTCTTGGTCTGGTTTCTAGATAACTCCCAAGAGACTCCTTAATATACAAAATAACATCATGAAGACAGCTGTCATTAAATTCAGCTACTTGGAACAAAGCTTCCTCTTAAGAGGATGCTCTCCTTGGAAATTCAAGATGGAAAAACATCATAAAGAGGAATCTATAATAAGAGAGAATATGTGGTTTAAAGGTCCTTTATT
Source organism: Callorhinus ursinus (assembly GCF_003265705.2). Classification (NCBI taxonomy): domain Eukaryota; kingdom Metazoa; phylum Chordata; class Mammalia; order Carnivora; family Otariidae; genus Callorhinus; species Callorhinus ursinus. The sequence continues at coordinate 18,935,453 of NW_027397081.1, read as the reverse complement.
TACACCATTTCATAGAGATGAGGCAGATCAGGCCCTGTGCCTTTCAGTGGGCACATATAACATCTGGTCAAATACAGGCCCTCCATCATTCTGTCACTCAAGTTTAAAGTCCCTTGTTTTCTAATAGGCAGATTGTTTTTACTTCTTAAATATCTGAAGCAGAAATATTGTAAAAATTGATCACTGATCCACTTGGGTCTATAGAAGATCAATATTGTTGCCATTAATTTTGAGGAGGAGCAAAGAAGTTATTTGTCATTCACTGTTTCTGCAGAATCTCTTTGCTTAGTATCATGATAGCTTCCGTGATCTGCTAGATCTTACCAGGTGGGCCCAGACAGTGGCCTATTTTGGTTCATCCTTTGATCTCAACCCCCAGCTTTTAGCAAATATGTTCTATTTCTGTAGCCACAGCCCTTTTAGATGCCACTTGTCACTTTCAATATTTGTGTGCAAAGAATTGTGATGTTCTAGGGTTTATATACTGGATGATACAGACTTGCCTTGGAAGTAAAGATTCTTCGAAATGTTTGCCGTAGACTGAATTGTGCTACCTGCTTCAACTAAGTGTGACTCTTGATAATGAGTGAAGGGATTGAAGGATTTAACAGCGCTTAGCTACCAGAGAAATGGTTAGGAGGAGGGTTTTAAATGCTCAAAATTGAAATAGTGTCTTTTATGAGTTAACATCTGAGTTAATTTATGTGTGTCTCTTTCAACTTTAACAATGTAGTTACGAAGTTGCCAGATTGTATGTGTTAAAATATGATCAGGTATGTAGTAATGCATATTTCTAAAAATGAAACGAGAGTTCATGTCCAAAACTGAAGTTCATAATAACTACGTGCTCCTTGCCCGCACAGAAAACAGGAACAACCCCTTCCTACAAACAAATAATCAAATAGCATTGTCCTAGGTGTTGAAAGACTGAAGTTTAGACCTGGCTACTCCATCTCCCATTATTATCAGTTGGACTGACAGATGTCAAGAGTCATTAACCCTACCTTGATCTCCATTTCCTCTTCTGAAAAATTAGTAGGTGAACAAGATAAGCCCGTCCCAAGCTCTGAATTCTTTTAAGGTACTCTAATAGAAATGAAATATTTTAAAAATTTGCTCTGTCCCTTTAAATTTAGAAATGTCTCTATATGCGTTATTTAATCTTCCAGAGTAAGTTTAGGGCCGTTCAGAAAAAAATCTTAATTCTTAAGTTTCTAGAAAAGTCTTCACCATGTACCATGAAGTGTCCTCTTCTTTTATGAATGTATCTTAGGAGCAGTTTAGGCTATGATTTTCCCCCAAAATGCTTCACATATGATATAATTGTCAAAATACCACTGAAACGTGATTTGTCAGTTTACTATTTATCTTCGGATATGTGTAATTTTTCCAGACTTCCCATTCTAATTGCTTTCAGTTTTAAGAGCAAATCATATACAGGTGGATTTTATACCACAGGATGGTTTATGTAAAATGTTTGTAACAAAGGAATAACTCTCCAAAGCTAGTTCTTATTGCCACCTGTATACATAAACAGATTTTCCCTTAAATTACTGTTAAAATTGCCCATTTCCAGATATGACTATCAAAGAACGCAATGCCCATCTAATACAAGCACGTAAGAGAAAATTAAATTCTTCCATAATTATTTTAAGACCCAATAATTTTATTTAGTTATCACTTGATAATGTTTATTCAGTTTCAAAAGATAAAAAGTAAATAATATTTATTAATATTGACAGCGTGAAATATGGAATGCTTTCTCCTCTTACCTAACATTTGTGTGTATGTGTGTGTGTGTGTGTGTGTGTGTGTGTGTGTGTATAAAAGCACAGATGTAACATTTTTAAGTGTTTGTGATGGCAAGATGCCTGGCATATTCACGCACTTGGAGCAAGTAGCTTTGAGAAAGTTTATCGCTCAGAGTTGCCTGAATGGATGTTTCTGGACTTGTTGGATTTCTAATTTATGTCTCGATGCTCTGTTAGGAGAACATTGGGGTATTTTATTTTATTTTTAAATTTAGAGACTTTAGAACTATTTGGGAAACAGCATCTCCAAATGTACTGGCAGTTAGTCCAATTTACATTCATTTTATTTGAAACTGAAGTGTTTATACTTTTTTCTTATCAGGAGGGTAAGAGAGAAGCAGAAGTTAGATACTTTTTTTTTTTTTTTGCTGGGTCACTTCAAGGTTTTCATTATGCAAAGAAGGGTAGGGATTTTTTAAGAAATTAAAAGATCCACTATGAAACTAAAAGCCTTTATTCCCCCGTTCTTATTCAACCCCAAATTCTGATTTGAAAGTAAATAATAAAAAAATCTTCCTAGAAAGTAAAATACAGCTCCATAATGTAATAAGGCCCCATATTTTAAATCCTGTACAAAGCAAACATGGGCTGTGGCTAGAGGACAGAGGATCATCCCTCTCTGCAGACAGGTTGGTTGGAGTTTTTTCTCCATGTCCAGTCCCCCGGCATTTTTGGTCTCCGACAAATGTGCTGTCTACACAATGTGAAGGACTTTGAAAGCAGCCACAGCCTGTTTTTCCCTTTCGTGTCTGTTCTGCAGTATTTCCAGCAGTGAGATTTCAGGCAGAGCATCTTCTTTTCGAGTATAGGTGGGATTTTTCTTTTCCTTTAATACTTGGCCAGTCAGATTTGAAGGTTTGGGTTTGGGGATGGTCTTGGCATATTCCAAAGCCTGAAAGCATGAAGATAAAGTTTCATTTGAAATGGGAAGTGACCCCTGGATTCCTTAAATGAAATCAAGTCTTAGGACATGTTTACTGGTAATACGAATAGACACTATTGCTACCATAAGGTACTGAGATGTGGATGGGAATGGAGAGCAGATGGGAAATGCAAGTCCTGCAATATAACGCACAGTTTCAATGAAGTAAGTTAGCCATACAACAGTTTGCTATGAAAAAGAGCTGGAAAATGAAACAGAGTTGTGCCTTGGGGTGTTTTCTTTATAAAACGGAGTTTTATTCAAAGTGTTTGAAAATAGATTTCTCATGTATGGCTCTATTTAGCTTCTGGTGGTCTTATTAAAACCAAACTTCTAGTAAGGAGATATTAACAGACCTTTCCATTGAAAGTGGACTTGCTACAGCTTGAAACCAAAGACATCACTGTAGTTGACAAAATTGAGCTTCCATTATTACATCAACTATTCTTGTTCCCAGGCTCTTGGAACTCTAGCAACTACTTATTAGTGGTTGGAAATTATTCTTTTCTTTTGTATATCCATAGAAGCCTGGAGACTGGAAAAAGCAGTCTTTTTTCAATGATGTTAGTTCCAAAAGGCACTACAATAAAAATGAGATCACTAAATATGATTTCTAAATCTGTCTTTATATCAATTTTATATTTTAATAAGTTTGATAGCTGAAATAGGAGTAGATAGTATATTCAGGTGCTGGAAGGGAAAAAAAATGTCCAAACTTCTCAGTGTGTGTAGGTGACTTCTGTAGGAATTTCTAATTACAGACTTGTTGTCTTGAATCTCTTCATGGAAAAAATAATGGATTGGAGAAAAAAGAAAAAGTGGCACCATGGAAACTCAATCAAGTGGACTGAGGTCTTCAAGGTCCGAGGAAGAAAGGCAATAAATAGAAAATAGGATGGTCTGTGAGAGAGAACATGAAGTACAAATTCCTAAAAGCACCAAAGGGTCACTTGTCCCTCATGCAAAGGGTCCCATGTTCTTCTTGGGACTGAGACAGAGACTTTGCAAGCCTCGGTGTCTCTGCTGAACGTACGTCATTCACATCCTGACTTATAGTTGGATGACCTCTGAGAGGGAGAACATTCTGTATTTTATGAAATAATTTTTCATGGCTAGACGGACCTATATATTATAGTCCCTTGGGAAAAATCTAGGGAAAAGAACTTGAGAGAAACAATGAAGGACTTTTCTTTGACATATGTAGTCATAAATGGCAAGAAGACACTAATCCCTTAAAATTTAATGGTAAGGAAGGAAATTGAGAGGATTTATCAGGATTGCTAGTTTCTTCTAAGAAATCACCTTACTATTCAATTAAAAAAATTTTTTTTGAGTATAGTTGACAAACTGTTACTTTGGTTTCAGGTGTACAACTTAGTGATTCAACTTCTATATCCTCTGTCATCACGCAACACTCTTACAGTATCATTGACTATATTCCCTGCGCTGTGCCATTCATGCTCATGATCTACTCATTTCAGAGAGATAATCTCTCTCCCCTTCATACATTTTGCCCATCACCCCACCACCTCCCCTCTGGCCACCATCAATTTGTTCTCTGTAGTTATAGGTTGGATTCTGCTTCTTGTTTTGCTTATTTGGTTTTCAGAGTCCACATAGGAGTGAAATTTATGGTGTTTATCTTTCTCAGTTCTGACTTATTTCACTTAGCATAATATCCTCTAGGTCCATCCATGTTGTCACAGATGGCACCATCTCATCCTTTTTAAAAAATTCCTTAAAAATTTATTTCTATTTAAAGATTTTATTTTTTTATGAAAGAGAGATTGAGAGAACTAGTGGGAGGAGGGGCAGAGGGAGAAGCAGACTCCCTGCAGAGCAGAGAGCCCGATGCGGGACTTGATCTAGGACCCCGGGATCATGACCTGAAAGGAAGGCAGATGCTCAACTGACTGAGCCACCCAGGCGCCCTCATCCTTTTTTTAAGGCTGTGTAATATGTTTCTCTGTGTGTGTGTGTGTACATGTACACACCACATCTTATCCATTCTTCTACAGATGGACACTTGGGCTGCTTCCATATCTTGGCTAAATAATGCTGCAATAAACATATGTGTGCATATATCTTTTCAAATTAGTATTTTTGTATTCTTTGGGTAAATAATCAGTAGTGGAATATATTGGATTATATGGTAGTTCTTTTTTTTTTTTTTAAGATTTTACTTATTTGCCAGTCAGAGTGTGAGAGAGTGCACAAGCAGGGGGAGTGGCAGGCAGAGGGAGAAGCAGACTCCCTGCTCAGTAGGGAGCCCGATGCAGGGCTCGATCCCAGGACTCTGGGATCATGACTTGAGGTGAAGACAGACGCTTCACCTACTGAGCCACCCAGGCGACCCATCATATGGTAGTTCTATTCTTAAATTTTGAGGAACTTCCATACTGTTTTCCACAGTGGCTGCACCAGTTTACATTCCCACCAACAGTGCCTGAGGATTCCTTTTTCTCCACATTCATTATTTCTTGTCTTTTTTGATTCTAGCCATCTGACCAGGTGTAAGGTGATCTCATTGTGGTTCTGATTTGCATTTCCCTGATGATGAGTGATGTTGAGTGTCCTTTCCTGTCTGCTGGCCTTACTGTTCATTTTTATGTGTGTCAAATTTGAAATACAAGAAGAAAACATGTGGGGGACTAAAGACCATGATGAACTTCAGGCTAACCTTACCAGCATCATTTGTGTACCTCTTATTTGTGTATCAGTATCTGTGAATGATGGGTAGCCACAGGAATGGCAGCAGCTAAGACATCTCCTGGGTTCAAAAAACACGGGGAATTTGCTCAGCGGTAACAAAGGTTTCCTTTTAATTCTAATTGAAAAGCTAACTGCCTTGGTGGGGATTTCTTACCTTCTGCCGAGGGATGGCAGATTGACTTTCAGTTTTCACTGTTTGTGGTTTTGACAGAATGGATAGGGTCTTCATGTTATACTCCTTAACTTGTTTCGCGTATTCCTTTTTTTGGATTAATTTCTGCCTCTGTTCAGAGAAACCAGGTTACGACAGTGCACAGGTCCTGCTAGATCTCTCTGTTCTCTCTTTAAAAGCGGCACTCATTTTAGCCAGCTGGGTATATTGTACCAGCAGCAGAGAGGAAATGGGGTTAGCACGCGTAAGGCAACAGCAGTGAGATAGTTAATGTTTCTCCTAGAAACCGTCTCTTTCTGAGGGGCGACATCACTGCCGTAGCACACCCAGTATTCCCTTAACAGGGTCTAAATCACATTCTGCTCCTTCTTTGTTGCATTTACCCAATTTATTTTCATTTTGGCTTCCAACTTTGAACTATACTCTCTTTTTATGCCTTGAGTGCAACTGTAGTTAAAACACATTAAATGGAGATCTTCTTTCACTAGAGGAAAGGAAATAAAGTGGATGCACTTTTCAGGGGTTGGGAAACTCTTATCCTAAGTGTCTTCTCTGTAGCCACTCTTCAAAATTACCAACATCACTCTATTGGGAAAGACCAATGACCATATAACACACACATCTCTTTTCATGTGCACGTGGCCCCCTTTTCTGTGCAGGCCTTCAAGACTAACTAAAAGGTAGATACATAAAACAACATTGGCTAGGTAATTTTATCTTATGGTAAAAGGAGTATCTGGGTCTCTATTACTAATGCTATTTCACAAGGGTCTCTATTCAGATGGAGACATTTGGATTAGGACTTGGTTCTGGGGGTGGGTGGGAGACATGTCTGTACAGTTCTGCTAATACAAATCCAAGTGGGGCAAATCCAAGCCTACAAAATGTTGTATGTCCATCACACTCACTTTGTCTCTGATGGATTCAAGGTCAGGTCCAAGGCCTCCAAGCTTCACGTCTCTTTTCTGATAACCTTTCAGCTTGGAGCTCTAGAAATACAAAGAGACAGCTTCTTGTAAGGAATTGTGCCCCACCCCCCGCCCCCAACTACGCTCTCATAGCCACATAAGGAAAAGAATGGAAGCTCGTGTGGACGGTTGGGAGAGTGGGTGCATTTCCTGACCCTTCTTCCACTCTAATGGCAGTTATTGATAATAGCTTCTTGGGTAATTTGTAGCTGGTCAGCTAACATGTTTTGACTTTTCCAACTTCTGCAACAACAAAAAAATTGGAATTCTGAAAATTATAAATAAAAATTTCCAAGTGCATAAAGAGCTGTTTTGTTATTAACGTTCTAAACAACATATACATCACCACTTTTTTGCTGCCATTACTATTACATCTGGTCTTGTACAGTTCACAAAACCAAATGATTTCTAAATCAGGTAAGCATTGCTTCAAAAGGAGAGTGCTCTGTCTAATGAGGTCCTAACATTCAAAAGACTGTAAATTTTTAAAAAATTTAAATTCAGTTAATTAACATAGAGTGTATTATTAATTTTGGAGGTAGAGTTCAGTGATTCATCAGTTGCATATAACACCCAGTGCTCATTCCATCACGTGCCCTCCTTCATGCCCATCCCCCAGTTACCCCATCCCCCACCCACCTCCCCTCCAACAACCCTCAGTTTGTTTCCTAGAGGTAAGTGTCTCTTGTGGTTTGTCTCCCTCTCTGATTAGGAAAAGACTAAATTTTTAAGGGTTAAGAGTCTTGGCAAGATCTGGGGCACCTGGGTGGCTCAGTTGGTTGTCTCCGACTCTTGATTTGGGCTCAGGTCATATGATCTCAGGGTTGTGAGATCAAGCCCTGCGTCAGGCTTCACATTCAGTGTGGAGTCTGCTTCTCTCTCTCTCCTGGCCTCTCCTTCTGCTCGTGCTCTCTCTCTCTCTCAAATAAATCTTTTTAAAAAAAGTCTAGGCAAGATCTACTGAGAAACTCCTTTTAGTCAATGAGGTTTTGAATATTTTGAAGGGCATAAGTAATTTTATATGACAACTCTTACTAGTATTGAATATTTAAAGGGACAGAGTAACATAATGAGGCAATTTAATTTTTGGATCATGACTCGAGCTCAGTAACAGGCAGGAAAAACACTAATGCTTTCCTGACCATAGGATAGATTAAGATATTCCCCAAACTGTTGCTTTTGATGTTAAAACTGACTTGCTACTTGGGGAAGATGCCCTTGTGGGGATACCAAATCCTTTGAGTTGTGAGTTCATTTGGTTTCCTTCCTTGGGAAGAATAGGAAGGACAACACCAAAGAGCTAGTGTGACAGTGATTCTATTTAGACAGACGAAGTCGGTGCTTAGAACAGAGAAAGAATAGCCATCCTGAAGAGGGGACAGGCAGCTCTGTACTAATTGTACATGGTACTACCTTGCTATATGAGAATGACAAAGCTCAGGATTTTTCTAAATTTTGAAAGTTCCTATAAATTATGTTAAATCCTAAGATATGCAGTATATCTAATGAGTTTTTTTTTTTAGATTTATTATTTGTCAGAGAGAGGGAGGGAGAGAGTGAGCACAAGCAGGGGAAGAGGCAGGCAGAGGGAGAGGGAGAAGCAGACTCCCCACTGAGCAGGGAGCCTGATGAGGGACTCAATCCCAGAACCCTGGGATCATGACCTGAGCCAAAGGCAGATGCTTAACCAACTGAGCCACCCAGCTGTCCCTCTAACGAGCTCTTAAAACAGAATTTAACAGATTGTCCAGAGACTTAAAAAAAAATTCTCATATTGGGTATAGTTACTACCTGTAACTTCCAAATCTTAAAAGTGTCCAATATACATTGTATCAATGGTTACAAGAATGTGTTCTACTCCCACTGGCCTATTGGCTGACTACCCATAGCTCATACCAGTTAGTTTCTCCTTGTCCTTCCCCACCATAGAGGCTTGGAGACAGGTACTCCTTTCCCCAGATCTGTAGCACTGAGCTCTGGCCCATGAGGAATAAATGCAAGTTGGCTAGGGTAGAGTTTGCATCTTAGTTTTCATTAAGGCTGGTGAGACCCCGCCCTTTCCTTTTCCTGCCTTGAATGTGGATATGACAGCTGGAGCTGCAGCAGCAATCTCGTCAGGAAAGGAACCAGAGAACCATTCAAATATTGGTTCTGCTGTTTTGAGCTGTGGACCACCAGTGCTAGTTACTGTCTATTTGTGGATTAACTGTAGGTGAGAAGAATGAGCTCATAATTTTGAAGTTGCTGTAAACAGTAATTGTGTGACTTGTAGCTGAAAGCAATATTTCTAGTATCTCAGTACTTCAGAGAGCCAGAATCCTGTATCTTTTAGGCAACATTTCTACGCTGCCAGGATTGAGTCCTGCAAATAGAATTTCCCTGATTAGAATTTTCAAAATTTATAGTCAAGTCTTTCATTATATCTAACTGTAAAACACAAGAGATGATTTTTTTTTAAAAAAGAGGTTGTTGGGCTAAAATCATTAAAAATATTAAAGTATAGAGAAAAAATATTTTTCATTAGAGGCTGTTCAAAATCCTAAATCTCCTTAGAGAAAAAATCACCTGGCAAAACCATTCCTGCTACTTCATACCCTTGACATCTACGTGTTCATATTTTCATAAAATTGCCAAGTGCTACAAATTAGTTTTTTTTCCACTAAGTATTTTAGCATTATGCTGTATTTCCCTGTCACTAAATATTTTTCAAAAATGTGACTTTCATACATAACATTCTAAATGTTGAACATTTAAGATGTCCTAGGGATGAGCATTGTTTGTGGGCTACTCTGATGATTGCTTTGAGATCTAAACTGAATAGAATTGGAATTACTGAGACAAAATCACAAACACACTTAAGGTCCTTAATGAACACTTCCATTAGCAGTGTGTAAGAATGCACTTTTTGTCCAAACCTTAATTTCACTGGGTATGACCACATTTTAACATCTCCCCTAATTATTAATAGGTGAATGAACTCCAGTATCTTGTACTTGGCAATTGCGAATTTGTTCTTTATTTTGGGCCTGGCATCTGTACTGCTGTTTTGCAATCGGTAAGTTACTTTCTGTTTGCCAAAGTAAACCAATAATGAAAAAGGAAGAGAGCCTTGCTCATCTCCAGGTCATAAATCCAATTTGTCCAGAACTGATGAGAAATGATCAGTGGCCAGAAATCACATACTTAGCGTGAAGCAGCTTAACTTTAATCATTGAGCTGACACAGAAGGTACAGTGTGAAGCACAAATAATTGCTCCCTGCACCCCCCCCATGTTGTCCCAGTTTTTACTAGCCCCTCCAATAATCAGAATAAACATCTTGATTATCGTAGGAAAACAGCAAAGGCAGTAGCATTAAATATTGACACAAAGTAAACAATGTGGTCCAAGGAGAGGGATGAGTATCCAAATGCTACTAACTCCTTCCAGCATGAGCTGCTTCTAGCAAAGAGACCTTTTCACAAGGGAGAGAGAGCATGGTTCCTAAGAGAGTTTGTTCTGGGTGACTGGCAATGAAAAATCTGGATTTACTTAAGTTTGCCTCAAGTAATCTTGACTGGCTCTCAGTGCTATAATTTCATTTGATCTCTTTCCATCAAAAGTCGTTTTTTTTTTTTTAACAGTTTTACTGAAATAGAATTCACACACCACAAAATTCACCCATTTGAAGTTGTACAATTCAGTGGTTTTTAGTGTATTCATCAAGTTGTGCAAACATTGCCATGATCTGATTTTAGAACATTTTCATCACCCTGAAAAGAAACCCCTGTACCCATTAGCAACCACTCCTCTGCCCCCGCACCAGCCCTAGGCAACCACTAATCTACTTTCTGCCTCTTCAAAAGGCTTTTATAGTAAAATAATCCTCAGAATTTACTTTGATTTAGTTCTCCTTGGCTGTTACAAGACTAAAAGTTCACAATAGCATGCTCCCCCTACCCTCCCCCCAAATTAAATCAACAGTGATAGTCCTGTTGGGTCTCTAAACACAGGAGGAAAAAATAATCCTGTTCTCCACAAACCCCTGATGGTGTTCATGGCTAGTCTTTGCAGGAGACCTGCACAACCTAACCTCCGCCATCCCTGGCCCCGGGCTGATGATTTCGAACACCACACTGAACTGGTGTTCATTGTTGATGGTCCCCTTGGCAGAGGACGGCCCCAGATTTTCCTGATGGCATGTTTCTGCCAGTAACTAATCCCACCTCTCAAGCTCGAGGAGTGACTTCTACTGTAAACGTGGGGCAAAGTGTGCCTGAACTGAAAATTGACCTTGACTCTCCTATGAGGACTTGTTTTCGACTCTGAAACGCCGTACCCTGCTGTGGGGGGACACGGCAGGGCTTTCCTCCAGAACATTCCTCAGATGTCTGAGTGTGAGAAAGTTACTCAAAAGCAGGGCAAAAAACAATGCCTCTGATAGTGGGGAACAGCAAGAGAAGGAAATGTGCTCTGTGGTTGCTAAATTTAATCCAAATAAACCTTCTTAGAAGCCTTCAAGCAGCAATACCCAGACTGTCTGTGACAATGTGAGTTAATGACTGGAGCTCAGCCATCCCAGAACTCCTTAAGCAGTTGTTTTGTGGCCAATGGCAATAGATACTTCTATGCGGTTTGTCATCCCTTCCGCTGTGTCCATCTCTTACTGCCTGACGTCTGGATTTCTCAGCACAGACGATGCTTAGCGTTCACAAATCAGTTGCATCAGAACTGCCAGGAGAAGGGGAACGGTGCTTGGGCTTGTTAGTTTTACAAAGTCTCAAATTTTTAATGTGATTCAAATCGAGTCCCTTGGAAACCACAAGATTTGCTGTGACGAGCAAATGGGCACGACCTGGATAATGATTCCCCCTGCCTGGTGCCCCGGCTACCTGCTGTCCTATACAAATAGCACACGGTTCTCAATCATTTGAGCTTCTGGAGTAGCTTAAAGGACAAAGAGGGCTTCTGTGCATTTGTTAGATGCAGGGTGAAGGTGTTGGCCCCCGCAAATGGATGCGGGTGTGTCGCAACATTCCTGAAAGAAAGCAGGAAGGGGGAGGGATTTTCTGAGTTGGAAAGGGGGTTTGGGCAGCAGTGTCTGGAAGTTTTTTTCTTCCCCTTCTGACCCTCCCATGCTCTTAGACTTCCGGTGATGCACATGGTCATCGGGGTACTTTCTGCCACCTCTTCTCTGTAAGACATGAACTCAACTTACTGAGAGAAGAAGGAAAAGGAAACTAACATTTATTTGATGGTCTACTCTTTGCTAGGGACTAAGCTACAGGCTGGTCCTTTTTGCCTGTAATGCTCTTTCGGTCTTTTCTCGTTAACTCTTTTTTTGTTTTGTTTTGTTTTAAGATTTTATTTATTTGTGAGAGAGAGCACGCGAGTGCACAAGCAGGGGGAGTAGCAGGCAGAAGGAGAAGCGGTAGGCAGAAGGAGAGGCGGCAGGCAGAAGGAGAAGCAGGCTCCCTGCTGAGCAAGGAGCCCGAGGCAGGACTCAATCCCAGGACCCTGCGATCATGACCTGAGCCAAAGGCAGACGCTTAACCGACTGAGCCACCCAGGCGCCCCTTTGTATTAACTCTTGATCATCTAAATCTTGGCTCAGAATTATCCCCTGAAGCTCTGCTTGACCCCCGAGGTTGGGATGTCAACCCAAACTCCTTTGTGCTCCTCTGTGCAACCCATACATACCTTTCTCCCCCTCTCCCCCCAGTGGCAACATTATACTGCAGTTATTTTCCTGTGTGTCTACATGAGGAAGGGTCATGGCTCATTCTCTTTTCTTCTCCGCACCTACCACAGTTCCTAATAGGAATTCAGCTATGTTGAATTGAACAAAGGTTGATTCCCTAAAACCACCTTATAGTGAATGTCCCTCGGGACCGAGGCACTCATTTCTCCACTTGCTGCGAGTGCTGTCTGCTATGGCTCCCAGTTGGGTCCCTCCCTAAGAACCGCCCTCAGCCAGATGGAGCTGGGGTGTCCAAAGTTCCAACCCTCCCCCGGGGGGCAGTCAATAGCCAATGGCTGGTCCACATGGTGGAGCAAAAGCCTGCACCCTTTACCTTCAAAGAGCCATCCCGACTTCAGAGCCCTTGTGGGCTTCTTAGAGGCTTCTGTTGTACCTGCTTCACTGCACACTCTCCCTCAGCCAGCCCTGCCCCCCCCCTCACTCCCTTCCAGGGGTGGTTTGGGAGGCACGCCTCAGTCAGCCTCCTGCACATGAATCTCCATTTCAGAGTCTATTCCTGGGGGAACCCAGATCACCAAAGGCTCATTGCTTCCAACCCCGTCTTCCCCTGTTGCCCTGTAACGCAGAATGCATTTTCCAGTGTTCTCCTTACCATTTGACATTAGAAGCAAGCGACCTTTCCTGGGGGTTTTTAATGCTTGCAACAGTGGAGAAATGCAGAGGACCTAAAAAGACTCCTTCCATGTGCCTTCGTTTCTTCCTGGAAAGATTTTGCATTTTCGCTCAGCCCTACTTTGTCTTCTCAGATAGGAGAAGGTCCTGAGAGACTCAGCCTTGACTAGGGGCCAAGACAGGGGGTGGGGAACATTTCTGAGGGTGTCATGTTTAACCTGGGGTCAAAAGGAGCCCTGTCCCTGAGCTGAAGCACAAAGGAGGGACATTTCAGGTAGCAGCAGGAATCAAATCGGGAAGTGCCTCAGAACTTGTGTGGCATTGGCTCAGTAACGACCATCCCTTTTCCACGGCTAGAAGTAAGGGAATGAAAACCAAGGGCCATCTGTATAATCAGAATTAAAAGGTTATTTGGTAAAATGCTTTTATTACCTTGATGCTGCTCTTCTTCCTATGCTTTCTTCCTTTTTCTAGTTGAAGCAGGTAGCCTTCGGAATTGCTACGACTAATTTTCATTTGGTTTCTTTGGCTTCTGTCCGAAATGAGCTGGGATTCACTTTCGACCCTTGACAATATAGGTGGAAATGTGACGCTGGATGAGGCCCCTTCCCTGGGCTGCACCTCGGTCAGCTGCATTAAGGCTTGCTGATGCTGCTCCATTATCTGAGTGAGCTGTGAGTCTGGAGAAGCTCTAACGAGTTGGCTGTCTGAGGAAGGATGGAATTTCCTGAATGGAAAAACACCCCACAAATCTGTTAAAAACTGATTACATAAGACTTTTAGCATAAGAGTCTTTATGAATTTGATGTATTCATTGTTCTCCAAATCAAATTAATGATCTTGAGCTTAATTTTTTTAAGAAAGATTTATTTATTTGAGAGAGAGAGAATCCAAAGCAGACTGTGCTGAGCGTAGAGCCTGACGCGGAGCTCGACCTCATGACCCTGAGATCGTCACCCAAGCAGAAACCAAAAGTCAGATGTTTAACTGACTGTGCCACCCAGGCTAGCCTAATCTTTTCATAAATACATTAATTTCTTAAAATCCTCCTAGTTTTCTTTAGGATAGTCTAGCTCTTATTTAGAACTTCCATTTAGTGCATTCAGAATAGAAAAAGAAAACACCCCTTTAAAAGTCCTTGCCACTATAAAATACCTGGAAATGTTGGATTACATTTAAACAGACATCCTTTTGAATACATAGGCAAATTTGTAAGAGAGGCAGGGAATCTTTGAGACCAAAACCAAAAAAGGAACAAAAGTAAAGCAGATTTTGGATGAGCTGAAGCTATGGCTTGCTTTGCGGGAGTTTTGGACCTATGGGCTTGAGTTCTAGCACTTCACTGTGCACAGGATATGTGAAATCTTGGCCCCGTGTCGGGTGAGAAATCAACTGAGATGCCTGCGTGAAGGCCTTGGAGAGCTACGTCCTTGATAAAAAGTTGGATTAGTGAATCAACAAAGCAAGCCCATCTGTCTTGGTCTAGGTTCTCAACTGGAAAAAAAATTCCTTATGAATTTCCATGGGACAGTGTTTGGTGTTCATATTTACCTTACCCACCTAGTCATGGATTCCAACACCAAAAAAAATGAAATAAAAATGATCCCGGAGGGGGATACCTCTGCATATCTGGCAGAAGCAAATATAAAAGTTCTCTGGAGGGATGCACTCCTTCTCAAGCCTGCCTAGGCATCTACAGACAAGATGGCTAAACATATATTCACAATCCAAAATCCTAGAATATATGAGGAAATAATCTACCAAGTAGAAGAGTCAGCAGACACAGGCATACACACAAGAAGCAGTGCTAGATTTCTAAGAACTTCTGATCATAGAATATTAGATAGCATTCTTAAAGCAAGCATGTTTAAAATGATTAAAGACCTGAAAGAAGAAATCAAAACCCTGAGAAACCTATTTTGAAAAAAGAACAGGAAGTCTTAATCAGAACCAAATAAAAATTCTAGACATGAAAAATATTATTGAAATTTACAACTCAGTGGATACATTAAAGCCATACTGGCTACAGCTGAAAAGAGTTATTGGGTTGGGAAACTTATGGGAGGAAATTTCTCAGAAACATGGATAGATAAATGATAGAAAATAAGAAACTGGATTAGAGACCTAGAGTCTAGAATAACAGATTTTAATATACATCTCTTTGGTGTTCCTGGAGGGAAAATAGGGTAAATAATATTTCATTAGATACGTAGCATTTCTTATGACTATTTCTTAATAAAGGGACATGGATGATAATTTTGTAGAATTTATGAAAGTGATGAATCCTCAGGTTTAGGAATCACAAGAAGGATTCAAGATTTCATACCTAGACCTAATACAGTGAAACTTCAGAACGCCAAGAACAGAGGGAGGGACCTTAAAAGATGAAAACAAAAGAAATATTGACAAAAAACTTTTCACACAAACCAGGAGATAGAAAAATGTTTTCAAAGAGTTTAACTCTTTACCAGGTTAAACTATAATTCAAGATAGAGCATAAAGGAATTTCAGGTAAATTTACCAGTGACCTACTCTTGTTGAAAAAATTTCCAAATAATATCTACTTCAGGAAGAAAGCACAAAATGGAAGAAAAACTGTGAGGCAAAGACATTAATAAACAGTTAAATTTAAAACATTGTATACAATAAGCAATAATTTTTGGAGATATAGGTGCTGGACAAAGTGCTGGACAAAAATACCAGAGGGCAACTGGATTAAAACAATCCAGCGATTCTGAATATGTCCTGGAGGAGAATAGAAATATCAACACTAGCCTAGTTAAGTTTTTTGAAAAATTAGTTGGATGGACCTAGAGGGCATTATGCTAAGTGAATTAAGCCTGACTGAGACAAATACCATATGATTCCACTCATAAATGAAATCTAAAAAAAAGAAGTAACAAGCAGAATCAGTCTTATAAATACAGAGAACAAATTGATGGTGGCCAGAGGGAAGGAGGTGGTAGGTTGGGCAAAATGGGTGAAGGAGAGAGGCTTCCACTTATGGAATTAATGTCACGGGAATAAAAGTCACAGCATAAGGAACATAGTCAGTGGTATCGTAATAGCAATGTAATGGGACAGATGATAGCTACACTTGTGAACATAGCATAATGTATAAACTTGTCAGATCACTGAGTTGTGATGGATCGTTGTCAACTATACTTAAAATAGGAAGATAATGTATATTTCCAAATCAGTAGAGGGAAAAAGTAACAAAACTCTATTAGTTCAATAGGAGACCTAGATATCTATATGTAGAGAGAGATATAATAAGCGTAGAAACAATAGGGTGATTGAAAGGACAAGTTAAGATGGTAGAAATAAATCCAAATAGGATTATCATAACAAATGTAAGTAGTTTAAAGTTGAAAATCCACTTGTGATAAAAGCTCTTTGCAAAAGGAATAGGAATAGGAGAAATTTCCTGTCCCTCCTCCCTGTCTACCAAAAGTTAAATATTTTTCATGATATAAATGTTACAAGCACTCCCTGTAAAGTCAGGAAAAAAAGACCAGGGTGCTTGCTATCTATCACAATCTCTTCCAGGAAGCTAAATCTGAATTTTATTGAATGTATGTTCTATACCTCCAAGTATAGCACTGAAATGTCTTCTCATCCCTTCAGATATGCAAAATTTCCTCCCTACTTTGAAAGTAAGCTCCTGGAAGGCACCTGTGCGTCATACTACTTTTGTATCTTCTATAGCATTTTAGCATTGGATTTAGTGCGTATCAGGTATGTGATAAACACATTTGATTGAACGACATCAGGAAATGTCCCCTGAGGTGATTTTTAAAATAACTTTTTTTCTGATTATAGAAGGAATACATCTACATTGCAGGGAACTTGGACAATTCAGAAAGTATGAAGGTGACATTAGAAACAACCCCAATGTCTCTTGCCAGAAATAACCACTATTGACATTTTGGTGCATTTTTCTTCCTTTGTGCATAGTTTTACATAGTAGAGCTCCTACTCCTTAGGTATATATTTGTAACTTACTGTTTTTTTTTTTTTATAGAAGTGTTTCCTCATAACAGTAACTTTTAACGGTTACATGACATTTAATACCATAATTTACCTAAACCTTTCCTTATTGCTGGATTATTGTCATTTTGATAAATGATGTTAGTTTTGTGCATACATATTTTTCTGTATTTTCGATTATTTCCTTAGGATAGGTCAATACAATGTTGGAGATAGTTTCCTCCAAACATTATTTGTAACCCTCAAAATAGACTGATCTTTTTTTAATGACCAGTCCCTCTGTCCTCCTTCCCTCCCTCCAACCTCTGGCTTAACTACAGTGGAAAAACTAGAGGAGACAAGGAAGAAGAAAAATACATTGAAGGTGGACTATTTGAGGCAGAAATCAGAGCCAACTCGGGCACCTGGGTGGCTCAGTCCATTAAGCGTCTGACTCTTGGTTTTGGCTCAGGTCATGATCTCAGTGTTGTGAGATCAAGCCCTGCACTGGGTTCCACACTCAGCGGGGAGTCTGCTTGAGATTCTCTCTCTCCCTCTCCCTGTGCCCCTCCCACCTTTCACACTTGCTGTGCGCTCTCTCTCTCTCTCAGATAAATAAATCATAAAAAAAAAAAAAAAGGAATCAGAGCCAAGGACCTTGTTAGGTTAAGTTTCCCTCTCCCCTGACAACCCCCATGACCTGCCCACCCCCCTATTCTCCCTCTCTCATTTCTCCTCTAAAAAAACACTTGAGAAAAGGGAATTCTTACCATAATATTTCTAAGTTCTTATATTTTGTCTCTGTGTAAGTCTGCTTGGGTTGTTTATTTTCCCTCGATCCATTAACATTTTTGTTAGGAATGGACTGGGAGCCCTTCTGGCTCAGGGGCACTTGTTTCTTAGTAAGCTCATTAAGGTAGTTCAAGTCCATATTGGAAAGAGTGTTGATGTGTAGCTGCTGATGTGACAGTCTTTTCTCTTCTTGGCCTTTATGTCCTCTTTCTTTCTTAACATTCATGGAGTGATATCCAGTAGAGTTTTTGTACAATACCTTATCAAGAGCCTGCTGTGGTGGAGCAAATTTATTGGAGGTTACTTTGGGCTCCTGGCTCCTAAGTGCACTTGAGTGTTGTAAATCATTGTTAGGCGCATTCATAATTCCGATTGTTTTGTGCTTTACTGAAGTGTCAGTAGGCTTATTTTGGTTTTGTTGCTGTCTGGGAGTGTTCTGGTTTCTGTGACTGACAGCCAGCTCTTCAGTCACCAAAGACTTCAGGCCATGCTGTTGTTTATGCTGGTTTCGAATCTTGTGATTGGCTGGTTTTCTGGAAGGTTGTTGGCCATTGGTTGTTTCAGAAGATTGACCTCTCGGTTCGCAGTTTGATTTTGCGCTTTCATATTGAGACAAGTGTTCCTGATAATTCTGAAAAGATATCTTTGGTTAATGTAAAGTCAGATGATTGGTATTCTTCATATTTTACCTTAGTATTTTTCACACTAGGGGTCACTTCTGGGAAGATGACCACAGAATTGAAAGGAGATAAAGAGTACAGTAGGTCCTTTCCTAATTTCAGGATATGAGAGTGATTAGCTGAGTAATTCCTCCTGGCAATTTCAGATTACGAATTTTCTAGAAAGAAGTAGAAAGCTTAGAATGGGCTTTATATTAAGGACAAGTCTTTGACATCAAATGTAAAATGAAGTGTTACCAAGTGCGGGGGGGGGGGGTTGGGAGGGGGAGGGGAAAGAGCTTTACCTCCACAGGGCTACATACAAAGGAAGTACAAATCTACATCAAAATATGCAAGTTTATTTTAACTAAAGTGAATATTTTTAAAAATCTTAACCAGAGAGGACATCAATGATCCGGTTTACCAACTAAGCACAAGTCAAATATGAGATACAATTTAGATGATCAGATCTTCTTACTCATATAGGTCAGAAGCTAGAAATGACCTCTTCACCAGATGAAACAAATTAGATTTTATTCAGAGGATTATAAAAGAGTCTGCACTGTGATAGGACATCTGTGAAACCACAAGGGTTGTTTTGCTTCAGTTCCTTAATATAGCCTGTACTTAGGCAATCAAACATCTGGGGGAAATATTTCAATTTCCGAACGGTCTTTATGCTTTTCAAAGTCTTGTAACAACAAAATGTACTCCTGGTATAATAGATACACTATGTAACTATATTGTGCTAAGCCATTTAGAAATAGTTTCCAAGGAATAAAGCACTCATTACTTTGTGAAAAACGAGCAGAGTTAAGAGGCCTTTGGAAAGAATGATTAAATGCTTAGTAAAAACAGTAATATGACCATATGCATCAGTGTGGTATATAACTGCAACATATTTTTTCTTTCTGAACACACTTATTAAAAAAACTCTACCTGTGCAATGTTAATTGAAAAATACCAGTTACCTGGGTCATTCAAGGAAAAAAAACAACCCTTAAAGTGAATAAATCATATTTCTGCTCAAATTGTTTTAGCTTGCCATGAAGAATGATCAAATTATTGCAATGAGTTCAACTTTTATTTCACTTTTCTGATCTAATTACTAAGACATCCTATTCCTGTATAATATTAAATGGTATTCTATTTCCAATGAAATTTCCCTATAATGATGAGATTGAGATTGTTAAAACAGTCCTAAATAATACTACTTTGCATTTCAGATTTTTAAGTATAAATGGCTTATCTGAAATTCAAAGCATGTTCGCCTTGCTTTCTGGAGGATTGGCCAGGTTCTGATGAGCTTGTCTACACTTTGAATTCTTACCTGTGGTACTCCAAAAAAGAAAAACTTCCTTTTCTGTATTTCAATTAAGAAAGGTTCTTTTTTCGGGGTGCCTAAGCATCTGCCTTTGGCTCAGCTCATGATCCCAGGGTCCTGGGCTTGAGCCCCACATTGGGCTCCTTGCTCCAGGGGAAGCCTGCTTCTCCCTCTCCCACTACCCCTGCTTGTGTTCCCTCTCTCGCTGTGTCTCTCTCTGTCAAATAAATAAAATCTTAAAAAAAAAAAAAAGAAAAAAAAAGTTTCTTCCTTCCATGCAGTATATGGAGCTGCCTGGGAGAGATGTGGGCAAGAAGGCTCTGCAAATAGACAGGCCAAGAGCATTCTTTCTTATAGTGGACCTAGAAGAAAACTGCTGTTGTACAATCTTATCAGGTGTGTTAATAAAACACAGTGGCTATTTTCATGGCCATCATCACTGTTCATGAAGGTAAAAAACAAACAAAAAAACCCATGTGCTACAATCTATAAATATTTATTGATTCTGATAATGTCATTTTATTTTATTATTTTTTAAAGATTTATTTATTTGAGAGAAAGAGAGTGCAGAAGCAGGGGGAGGAGCAGAGAGAGGGAGAAGAAGACCCCCCACTGAGCAGGGAGCTGGACATGGGGTTCGATCCCAGGACCCCGAGATCATGACCTGAGATGAAGGCAGACGCTTAACCAACTGAGCCACACTGGCACCCCTGATAATGTCATTTAAGGGCACCTGGGTGGCTCAGTCAGTTGAGCATCTGACTCTTGGTTTCAGCTCAGGTCATGATCTCGGGGTCCTGAGATCAAGCCACACATTGGGCTCCACACTCAGCGTGGTGTCTGCTTGAGATGCTTTTTTCCTCTGCCTCTCCCCCCACTCGTGCTCGCGTGCTCTCTCTCTCTCTTTCAATAACTAAAGTCTCGAAAAATAAAAATAAAAAATATCTGTCAGCCTTTTAATTGCTAGAAAAAGAGTGAACAGGAGCTTTTTCTGCTCCTATCCGACCATACATGTCCCAGTTCTCTGTGTTCATTCCCACCAACAAAGAAAAAAAAAGCTATGAGGAATTTTTTCCTTAGGGTACCGGACCCGAAATCTTGGGTTACCACTTGGTTTTAATCATGTTATACCTTTGCAGCTGACAATTCAGATTACAATAGTACTCTTCACAGGGTGCTTTGTCAACAAGGCCAAGGACTCATCATTTTATGAAACTTCAATAGTCTCAAGTGTTAAATCCGCTATTCACAGAAATGTAAGTGCCCAGAGATGGCATTTCAGTCCCCAGAAAGGAAGACATTTACGGGCTTGCTGTGATTTCTCTCACCTTCTGAGCAGACTACTTGAGATCTGTGGTTTACTGAAGATTTATTACCCGACAATTGAGACATCAGGTGTCACTTTTTAGGTCGCAAGACCTGAGTTCCCTCAAGTTAATATACAAAGCCATTCTCAGGCTACTTAATCTCCACCAGCACTGAAATCCTCTATTCCATCCTGCTCTCAATGGGGTTCTTTTGTTACCAATACTCACAATCAGTCCATACTCCATGCACTAAGAATAACTGCTTAATGGCACTGGGTTTTCCCAGCACACACACAGCAGTGGCCATTGGTACAGCGTTCACATTGGGGAATCCTGATGCCTAATGCGGGGATGATAATTTCTTAGTAAGATCTGTACTTAGTTATTAATGTTCTTTCATACCGTGCCATCCAAGGGTAGTTTGCCCCCAACCCTGTGAAAGGCAGTGTCTGGCTGTTTCTCTTTCATGGCTTTCAGGTTTACAAGCTATAAGCAGAGGGGAGGATGCATGCTCTGTCTCAACCAAAGGTTCATCTGCTTTAAAACAAAAGTCATTCTTGCTGTTACCCTGATCAACCCTGAGGGTTGTGCCTGGGCTCCGAGATCAGCTCTGACATAGAGATGTGTCTGTTGTGTTCATTAACAATAAAACACAAATACTTTGAGCAGGGGTTATCAATTCCATCTGATAATATTAAGAACATTTAGAGCACATGCATTAACTGGCTCCCATTTTTAGCATCAGTAAGGGAGGACTCTACGTTCAGATGAATAAAAGGAGCATAGCTCTCTTGATGGTGTTGGAGGCAAAACCAAAATAATAGCTCTTATATTCTTATAATAAGAGGTAACGTGGGAAGAGGACTTACGATGTGATTATAAGGACTTTGATATCAATTAGTCAAAGATCCTACATACCTTTCACCCTGTCATGCCTTTGCCTTGCCTAGAAATTCAAGAGTTATTTTAGAGTGGCAAGAAAGGAAACATCCTATTTCATTTTTTCAAAGTTTCACTTAACTGGAGAAGTTTCTATTTTTTTCCTATTGACCTGTGCCTGGGAAGGCTCTTCTGCTATTGGGAATGTGCTCACTTGCACAATCTGGCAAAGGTCAGACCCTTAGCTAAGTACTGGGTCCAGTTCTGGCTACACAGCGGAACTAAGATTTGGAAAAGCCATTAAGGTTCATAGGGGAGCACGGAATGATCCAGGACAAGACCTATGTGGAAAGGTAAAGTGAAGGGGGATGACTGGGTTTAAAGTAAAGCCCTTTGCACGAGTAGGACTTTCCATAGAAAGGGATGATGATGAACATCAGTTGTCAGTATTTTAAAAGTGAAGATGCATAGGCTTAAATGGTCTCAGGGGCTTTGTTTCTGACATATCTTCTTTGTTTCCTTGCCCTGTCTCTGGTTTCTCCACGTTGCAGCTTGTGAATGTACTTCTGTCTCTTTTATGAACAAAAAAAATGCAAGAATCCCTCACTTGATCTCATTCTCCAGTTAAACCTCATCTCTTAATCCCGTGAGGAGTCTTGCAGGTGTAGGCTGCACTGGCCTTCCTTTTCCCTCTCTGGTTGTGACCTCTACACCCTGCAAGAGAGCACAGATTCTCACCACCCCACCCACACTGCTCTGCTCAGCCCACCGGTAACCTCTCCCTTGCAAAATCCTCTGGGCACCATTTTCTTTACCTTTTCATTTTTTCAAACTAACAAAATTATTTCAAACTTACAGGAAAATTGCAAGAATAGCATGGAGAACTCCCAAATATTCTTACTGAGAATATTTGTGAATATAATGTGCCAATTTCATCTTTCTCTGCGTGTCTCTCCACATACAGATAGATGGACACGCAAATATACATCATTTCTGTGACTACCGTGTGCATTATGGCTACTTAGTTTTTTTTTTTTTTCTGAATCCTTTGAGACTAGCATGTATGAGTTGCATGTATCATTCCCTTTTCATGGCACCTTTTTAAGTAAAAACTAAAAAACTCTTTCCTGCAGAGCTTGATCCTGTCCACTGATGTCTCTTTCTTGAGATTTTTCAGGTCTCGACTTCTGTGACACTATTTTAGCCTGGCGGCCTTCTACCTCTCTGGCAAGCCCTTCATAGTCTCTCACCTTCTGCTCTCTTCCTCTGCTTACCCTTAAAATTTAACCCTATTCTACCGGGCGCTGTTCTTGACCCTCTTCTCTTCTTCCACTACCTTCGATTCCTGGGGCACCTCGGCAATTCCTACAGCTTCAGTCCACCAGGGAGTGGATTCTTAAGATCAAATGTATGATGCTAACTCAGATGTCTCTCCTGAGTCCTATGCTCAGATCACATTCTTCCTCCACACTCGACATCAGGCTCACCATCCCCGTGTTCTCGTGCCCTTTCCCCGCTCCACCCCAGCACGAGAGCCCTTCTTTTCTATCTCAGTGGTATTAGTACTGCTAATCCGACACTTGGAAGCCAGTCTCTTTCTCCCTCCCCCATTTCCCTTGTATTCAAACAATTGCAGAATTTGTTAATCTCCCTCCTTGACCGACTCTAGGCAGGCGCTGAGGGGGCTGCTCTGAACTGCAGGAAGTTTCATCCAGTTGGTGGATTTGGCTCTGTCCCCCATACCAAAAAGTGAGTGAATGGTGTGTGGAGTGTGAGACAGGCTGTGGTGGTTTTGCTGTCTCTGAAATCTTATTTCCTTCCAGTCTATTCTCCAGACCCTGGTTAGAATGAATTTTCTACCACGTTCAGCCTGATCATGTCATTAACCTGCTTAAAATTTGCCTGTGGCTTCCTGCCATTTGCAGGATGAAATCTGAAACCTTTTGGCCGACATGAAAGCCTTCCAGGACCCCTACCTCTAGTTACCTAACCTGCCCGTGTCACACCATTTCCCTCCCTCACACATGCTCCCCCAGTTGCTGAGCTGTGCGTGAGGCTGAGGATATACCACGTCTCTCATGCTCTCAAACCTCTGCTCCCATTTGTCGGTTTGCCATATTTTGATTCATCCTTCTAGGGTCTGTTCAAATGCTGTTTCTTTTCAGGAGACTTTTCTTGCCTTTTAAGGCAGAATTAGGTGCTCCTTTCATTCCTACTGCATGTTGAACCTACGTTCCTATTATTGCATTATAATGATCACATAACTGTCTTCCAACTAAAGTTTTGGGCTCGTTGAGGGTAGGGATCATTTTTTAAAAAAGATCTTTTATTACTTTTTTTTTTTCTTTTGAAGCATGTTTTTTGGGCCAGACCCCTGACCCTGAGTGCCTGGAATATAGTAGGTACTCAAATATTTGCTGTGGGAATTATTTTGATTTCATGTAAAGACATTTCTTATTAGTGGGAGCTATTCATTGTCAGAGTAGGTCTACTGAGGGATATGTAGAGTCTTCTGAAGTTATCTTTCAAGAAAAGAAATTTCAGAGAGGCCCATTTTCACAAAATGATTTTTACATGTTTCTGTAACCAACCAGTAAATATTTACTGAGTGTTTGCTTTGGACAAAGCACTGTGCTAACAGATGTAGAGAAACATACAATCTTAATGTTCTTGCAGCTTCTAGTGTACTTGGTACAAAAGGAATACAGGCAGCAGCTAATGAGATGCAGCCAAATGATAAGCCCTGAGGGAGTGGTCCAGACCACAGGCGCAGTCGCAGAGTGAGGGGGCAGAGGATGGGGTGGGAGAGGCTGGGAAATCCTCATGCAGGACGGGGAATCAGAAAGAAAGCACTGGATTTGGGTAGCTGAATCGGAAAAAGAAAGGCAACTTGGAGCTGAGTGCCTGCCTTGCTGGTGTGTAGGATACAGCGGGGAGTTAACAAATCCTTTCTAAATAAAGAAAGGGAAGCATCCCATGGACCACTCTGCGTTGATCGTTTTAGGTCTAATGATTTTATGTTTGGCTCCTCTTTGTCCTCATTCAGGAGTGGGTTATAAACAAATAAGTTCTAGTATACACAGAGAACACACAGCATTCTTTTCGCTTTTTTCCGATTTTCTTCCATACAAGATTTTTGACTGCCTCTGTCAAAGGCTATGCCACGAATCAAGCCCTTGTGATTATTTATTTTATCATTGGCTTTGGTCCTATAATATTCTGTAGTGATGATCATGGAAACTCGAGGTTGCAAGAATCTTATGTGCTTCAAATAGGTTTTCTATAATAATTTAACTAGAGAAAAATATGCTAGCATAATATCATTTTGCTACTGGGATGCATCTCGTAGTTCATTTTGGGCAACTCTTTATTTAATAAGGAAGAAACTTAAGGCTTGGGGGGAGTTGAGATTTGCCCAAAGTTCCGCATCAACTAAAAGACAGGGGAAAGTCCAGAAATCCGTGTCTTCTGACCCAGTCCATTATCTGTAACACGTGACAAAACTTTAAGGCGTTTCCCTTGTCTTTCCATCCTGTTGGCCAAGCTCCCCGGGCTCTCACAGAGGTCTAGTGTAGACCCTGTCTGCTACATCCCGTTGCCATGGACATTTCAGTGCCTCTTAACCTCTGGGTGTGATCCCTCTGGCACCAGCTTTCAGGAAGCTCTGGGTGAATGACTGTTTTTATTTTTTATTATTTATTTATTTATTTTTGCAACTCTGAGAGGGACCTGGAAGCCACTGTGAAGGAAAGATGATGATTTAGGTGGTCCCTCTTTTCTAAATTCTCTGAAACTGGAATGAACTTTATTTTTATTATTATACCTTTAGCCCTGTACATATTTTGAACTGATGATGTCAGTAGGCTTTCTAGGCTGTGTGATTTCACAGGGCTCACCCTCCTTCAGCAGGGATAGAATCTGGTGTAAGACTGCTCCAGAGAACTCTGTACACTGGTTTCAGAAGAAACCATCTGCTAGTGCTTTTCCTCTTCTAGAGAAACGGTCAAGGGGACTATTTTGCAAAAGTCTTCCCTAAAATCATATTATGATGTCAGAGTAGTAAACCCAGGGCCAGAAAAGGATGTTTTCATGCTAAATTACTGGTTAGTTGTCTTTCCCTTCCTGCAAATGAGGGTTAAATGAGGCTCTGGGGATTTCTGCCCAATTTTAGGGATCGTGTTCCCCATCAGCTAGGGATGCTGTGACTACCAGCTCCATAAGGAAACAGACTTGGGAGCAGTGCAGATTTGGACAATATTTTACAACTGTGATCCTACCCCCACATACTTTCTCCATGCTTTTCTTCTGTTTGGGGTGATGAGATGATTTTCTTCTAGGAAATTTAGAACCTTTGGAAACATGGGTAGACTTGGTTGGCTAAGCAAGCAATGGCCCATCTGGGCAGAAACCAGTCTTACTCTTAGAAGGGTGGGTCACTACTCTCGGGCATAGGAATAAACCTGTAAGTGATAAGAAGTGAGTCGTGAACATTACTTATATTTAGCAGTAACCCTTGAAACCCATTTAAAGTTCAATCTAGCAGGTAACCTTTAGCTGTTGGGCTCTTTGATGCCATTTGTCTTCAGGATTGATGGCAGCATTTTCAATCTCTTTGGTGGTCTGAATGGACGTCTTGTCAGTTACACTGATGGGGTAGGAGATCTAAGAGGGTAAAACATATAAAGCGTGTTAATGGGATTCGTTTTAAGTCTTAGAGCCACAAGGCTCATCTGTGTACTCTAGAAAGAGGTCCTGCAGGGCTATGTTTTATTTTCAGTTCAAGGATATATCTTCATCCTCAGGGACCTGGATTGTTCCTAAGGAAAACGGGAATAAATAATGTTTTCTCTCACAGGCTTGATGTGAGAATTGGTGCTTTGAGGTCAAACTACTATTTACTTTAAATGTTCAATACACACTCAGGGGACCCAATTTTAGAACAGTTATCTGAACCGGATGTAGCAACTAATGTTGAGTATATTAAATGAAATAATGAATAGTGAAATAACACCATGCTTCAAGATGATGATAATAATAGAAATAACAATATTTAATATACAGTGAATGTTCATGGTGTGCTAGTAGCTGTCCTAAGCATTTAGCGTATATTCTATCAGTTATACTATATTAAACCTTATCGGGTATGTACTATTACCCCCTTCTTGCAGATGAGAAAATTGAGGGACAGAGACATTAAGTAACTTGCCCAGAATCTATAGCTGGTAAGTGGAGGAGCCGGGCAGTCTAACTCCAGAGTCTCATATTCAGCAATTTTGAAATATCATCTTTGACTTGCAGAATTTGTAATGTTGGCATTCAGTGAATTTGAATGATGTAGATCAGAGGTTCTCAACTTTAGTTGGATGTTAGAATGACAAAATATCAGTGCCCTGGTCCCATCCCAGATCGATTAAATCAGAAGCTCTGGGGTGGTCCCAGATAGCATTATACTTTATTTTTTTTTAAGATTTTATTTATTTGGGAGAGAGAGATAGCAAGAGAGAGCACAAGCGGGGGTGAAGGAGGAGAGGGAGAGGCAGGCTCCCCGCTGAGCAGGGAGCCCAATGCAGGGCTCCATCCCAGAACCCTGGGATTATGACCTGAGCCGAAGGCAGACGCTTAACGACTGAGCCACCCAGGTGCCCCTAGCATTACACTTTAAAAGTTCCCCAGGTGGGTCTACTCTGGAGCAAGGTTTGGGAACCACAGACAAAGGCAGCTACATGGGATTTGGGTCCCCAAATTATGGAGGCCCTTCATTGCCTCCATTAGCTACCTATTTTAATTTACTTTTAAAGTTTATTTTTCAGTAATCTCTACACCCATTCTGGGGTTCAAACTCATAAACCCGAGATCAAGAGTCATTTGCTCTCTCTACTGAGCCAGTCAGGTACCCCGCTACCTATTTTAAATCAAGAAATTAGATTGTCTCTATGCTCTAGAGAATTCTAGCTACCAGGAAGCATTTCAGAAAGCAAACCTAAAGTTATACAGCCTTAATGTTGGTCAAAGGATCTGGAGGTAATCCAGTATAACTGCTTAGTACTTCTGTACCATCCCTGGTAGATACTCATCCACTTGCCTAAACTCATGCCCTTTCTCCTGGCAGGAGTCACCTGTTTATGTCCTATGGGCTGAGGAGGGAGCATAAGGTGGCTTGTGAATACTCCCTTTCTGTGGGAGACCTGGTCCTTTCAACCATCACATGGAATAAAACGTTAGCTCTCTTAATCTCTGTTTCATGGATGATAAACATACTGTTGCATCATTGAACCACCTAAAAGTTCTTCCTATGAGAGCAGAAATATATCTTCCTGTAATTTCTATCCCTCTGCCCTCTGAAATAATGGATTAAGTCGATTAATCTCTCTCTCAGACAATAGCCCTAAATGTTAGCCACTGATTGTGATGCCTTTGCTAAACCTCTTATTTACAGGATCTGTGGCAAGATTTCTTTGCCATTCCTCCAGGGACGGGTTACCCAGGTTGGCTTATTTGGTTATTGTGCTTTGTGGCTTGTAAAGGTTGACTTCCCCCTTTCTAAACTGCTGTAACTAATTTTTAGATTTAGATTCTGATTTTACACTTGTTTTATTAAATTGAACCTGGTGGGCTGTGTCGTGTGAGAAGCAGCAAGCTATGTAATGCTGGGAAAAGCATGGGATTTAGAATCTGTCATTTTGTTAAAATAAGATTTTATTTATTTATTGAGAGAGCGAGAGTGAGAGAGCACAAGCAGGGGGAGCAGCAGAGGGAGAGGGAGAAGCAGGCTCCCCACTGAGCAAGGATCCCAGGATCATGACCTGAGCCGAAGGCAGATGCTTAACTGACTGAGCCTCCCAGGAGCCCCCAGAATCTGTCATGTTTGTGTTCAGATTCTCCTGCTGCTCCTTACTTTGACTTTGCATTTATGCAGACTGCTGTTCAAATGAGAAAGAGGGGGAAATATTTGTTAAATATTAATAAGTCAGTGTCTGACAATAAAGATAACCTCATTCCTCACTGTTCAATGCAGCTTCTGTGGCCACATGCAAGACAACATTTATTTTGGGTGAACTCTTATCTCTACCTGGATGCAGACCTGTCGTTGTTACTGTACTCATATACTTAACAGCAATCAGATGGTATGGAAGTGAGATACTTAAAGGTTGATCTGAGAATGGGAAAAAATGAAAATAAGACTTCTTCATGCTTGAATCATCATGGCAAATACAGAAGCTAAATGTGCTTTTGGATCATGGGATCAAATGAAATTGCATTTTGAGCATCATAAGCTGTGTAATGTCTATTCAATGTCTACAAATAGGAGTACTCAGGGCGCCTGGGTGGCTCAGTCGTTAACTGTCTGCCTTTGGCTCAGGTCATGGGATCAAGCCCCACATTGGGCTCCCTGTGCAGCAAGGAGTCTGCTTCTCCCTCTGCCTGCTGCTCCCCCTGCTCGTGCTTTCTCTCTCTCTCTAATAAATAAATAAAATCTTAAAAAGCAAATAGGAGTACTCAACAGATTTTGAAAGATTACCTACTCTGCAGAAGGAAAACTTCCCAACACCATGAAACAGTCTAACTTGCTCTGAAATAGAAAGTTTAGGATTATAAATGCTGCCACCGAAGGTCAGGAACTGTGAGTCTTGATGGCATCTCTCAGTCCCTCTCCTGGCACCAGTTTAGGAAACAAGAGAGGTCTATAAAAGTATCAGGTTTCATAATTTTGGTCGCTGTTATTCCAAAGGTTTCTATCCCTTATGGCCATGATGTTAAAAGGAAACACCCCTCATTTACAAGTAAAATCATCTCTTTCCTGGACAAGAAATGAAGGCTGAGTTGGGGGGAGAAATCTAAATAGGCTGCCTAAGCAGGCGAGGAAATAATCCTTTTTCAAATCTCAAACAGGTGATGTCTTGGACAAAAATGTTATCTGGAGCTTGGGAGGAAAAAATTGGGTTGATTCCTAGATCCGCCACTAGGATGTTCGATTCCCTGGCTTTTGTAAAGGAGACTTGGTTTAGTTAATTCAGTCTGTCACTGGTGATTCTGTGACCCGGGATGGGATCCCTTACACACAGCTCTGGTAAAAAGTTTCCAAATTACAAATGCATTGTCCTATGCTTCCTTCCCCAGAGAGTGTAGGATGTGCAGTATTTCCATCCACAGGCTGTTTTGGTGGAACTCGGTGTCTGAATCACCCCAGTGAGAGCCTCAGGGCAAGTAAAGCATACTTCTACATTATCTCTTTGAAAGTGGAATGGGACACAACCTCTGCCAGCTATTTTTTTTTTTTTTTGTGAACCATTCTATTAATACCAATCAAATCGAGAAAATGATCAAATGAAATTGCATTTTGAGCATCATAAGCTGTGTAATGTCTATTCTGTTAAATTGGGGCCTATAATTGCTTCTCTACTGAAAAGATACAACAAAGACAGCAATCATGGCATGTCATTATCCCAGACTAGAAAACCGGCCTTTGCTGGGAGGACTTCAAAGGCTTGTGGTTCTCGAATTGCATTTGGCTGCTATTGATGAAACGCGGGCAATCCTGATTAGGTGTTTACACTGAGGTAAGGCGCAGAGCAGAGAGCCTGAGTGCCTGGGTCTAGAGCCATTAAAAAATTGTACATTATGTTCCTTGCTTTGAAGTGAGGGTTTGTAGGAAGGAAAGCAACTCAGATTGAGTACAGCTGAGCTAGATTGGGCTGCTACTTCTTTCTCAAAGAAACTCGTCAGGTTCTTAGAGAATCGGCACCACACAAAAAAAGTTGAGGCTTTACACCAAGAGCTATATGTGAATTAGTGTCTCTGCACAGACACACACTGAAACATGTTTTGAAAGCATATTATCCTTAAGTTCCGCAATCACTGCAAGTTTTGCTTCTTTATTCCTTGATACTGTTTTCTTTTTTTATCACTGACGTCATGCAGAACCGCACAATTAACCTATCAGTTTCCTTGTTATTCCCTGATGGTATTAACTAGCACATAGCCAAATCAAAATAAGACAAAGAGTCTTAATTTTTTTTATTTTTAATGTCATATTTGCTTACCATCCCTCCAGCACATCTGTTACTTAATCCCTCTCTTCAGGACCGAGTCACTGGATTCCGCAAGCATTGGTGAACTTGGCGAACGAGTGATCTGCTGTGTTAACTCTGTTCTATTTCTGATGCATTGTGCTCTGTGGGAGCGCAAGCCCGCTAGCATCTCTCTCTCTCTCTCTCTCTCTCTCTCTCTCTCTCTCTCTCTCGATATGTGGCCGGCAGAAGAGGTGGAGGCATGGTGGCGCCGAGAGCCCGCCATTGTCAGGCTCCAACGCGGCTATTTTGCACAGCTGTTTGAATTATCTGGGGATTTGTATTCGTGATTCAGCTATTTAGAGACAAAACACACAAACTCTTTTGGCTCTGCTGTTGTCCACTTTCTCCATTCCCGCAGAACCCTTCATAATGCATTTCACACGCAGGTGCTCAATCAGAATGTGATGACATTGGAACCTTTGGAGATACTACTTTTTTGCATTCATTTTCTGTATAAGATCCTGCAGCTTTTAAAACCCCCAAACTAATTATGCCAGCCAGCGCTTTAAAACCCTTCAGTGCTTCCCCATTGCCCTTAATCTTTAAAGGTTTTAAAGGCCCTGCCTTCTGTACTTCTCATTCTTTTCACCTCGTACTTTCTTAACTCTGCGGTTGGACCACAGGCGCCCTTATCTCTGAGTCTGTGCATAGGCCATCCTTTGCTGGGAAACACCTCTTTGCCTCGCTTATTCTGACCAATCCCATTCACTGCTGCTGCTCCAGCCTGGGCTGAAATAGAGCTTCCTCCAGGAAGCCTTCCTTGACTCCTCAGAGG
This sequence comes from Callorhinus ursinus, assembly GCF_003265705.2. NCBI lineage: Eukaryota > Metazoa > Chordata > Mammalia > Carnivora > Otariidae > Callorhinus > Callorhinus ursinus. The sequence goes on along the minus strand of NW_027397081.1, from coordinate 18,903,741 downwards.
TTACAGTAGAGGCACCTGAGCTCACGGCCTCCACACTTTGTACTTTCCTTTTTGTAGCAAGTATTACCTTGGTAATTAGGTTTGTTTCCCCTCTAGACTCTAAGTCCCTGCTCTGGCGGCGCTATTCACGTGAGCCACATGGTGGCCCTGAATGTGCCTGGCACACACATGCCCAGTAAATATTATTGACTGAAAAGACCTATCTACATGGAGCACTGAACTCTCCATTTACACCAGAATACCTAGACGCTACTTGTTTATCTGGCTAGATTTGTGGTTTATTGTCAACAAAATAAGGTGGAAAGGAGGCTTTATCTTTCCCTTTCCCTTGCTCGCTCCACCCAGGACCACTGGGCCTTCACTCTTCACGTGTGTTGTTCCCTCTTCCGGGAACATTCTTTCCTCAAATATTTGCATGATGTGCTCTCTCACCTCCTTCATGACCTCTTATAAAACTGTGATTTCCCCCCCACCCTCAAATTCCCTATTTCTCTGCTCTCTTTCTCTCCCTAGGACTTCCATCATCTACACTAATGTACGTTTATATTGTTTAAGTGCAAATCAACTATCTAGGGTCATCTTTTTCCATATCTGCTTAAATCACTGTATTGGGTTAATTGACCAAATACCCGTTCCTGACTAGTACCCTAGAGGCTCCCCCCATACCAGCAGGCTTCCACCTAAACCGTGACCTCCCAAAGCTCTTATGCCATCGCACTCGCTCCCTTTGCCTGTGATATTTCTGCTGCCCACCACCTGCTACCTTCTTTTTAAAGAACTTGTTCAATGGTTGCCTCTTCTGTGATGCCCTCTCTGAATTCTCCTGACAGACTCAGGCACTTTTTCTTCTGTGTTTTTTTGGGACCTTATGTGTCTCTTCTATAGGTACTATTTTATTTTTAAAAGATTTTGTTTATTTAGAGAAAGCGCGAGCAGAGGGAGGAGGAGAGGGAGAAAGAGAATCTCAAGCAGACTCTGCACTGAGTGGGGAGTCTGACATGGGGCTCGATCTCATAACCCTGAGATCATGACCTGAGCTGAGATCAAGAGTCGGACGCTTAATCGATTGAGCCACCCGGGCGCCCTGGTACCGACTCTTTAATATGTCTGCTTCCCACGAGGCCAGAAGCTCCTAAAGAGCAGATACACCCACAGCAGCCAAAATGACTGCAGACCCCTAGCAGTCTGGGGCATTTAATGAAGAGGCAGAGCATCCTTCTTCCCATTGCCACAGCTCTTGACTTTACCACAGAAGCCGGTGCCATGGCCCCAGGTAAGAGAGCAAGGCCTGTGGAGTGCTCTAGGAATGTTTGGGAAAGCTATCCTGAGAAACAATTGCTTATGTTAGGGTTCTGGTTTTTGAAAGGGCATGCTTTAGTTAAAAGGAAAGTTTTCTTTTCATGGATCCCTCATCAGTAATGTTGAATTAATGGAGTGTCACTCTATAGATCATACAGTTGGTAGCTAAACCAACTAAGTGCTGAACAGTGCATACAGAAAGATGCCTTAGGAAATGTGTTATACTGGGGGAAAAAAACCCATAAAGTTCAATTTGAATTATGCTGTCATAAGTAAGTGCTCTTGTCGTGGTCACACAGGCAAAAGAAAAAAAAAACAATCAATGAAGATACAAAGTACTTACTCTATAGAATAATTTAGAGGTGAGACTCAAAAATACCACCAAAACTGGAAGAATTCTAAAAAATGAAAGCATTCTGTTTCTAACCAAATATAATTAGAAAAAGATGATCATCACTGAAATAAAGATAAAGCTTAATTTTATAGACAACCAAAAGTTGTACTAAATCTAAAACTGTAGAAAAGGAGAGCAACCTATCACTTAAATATGAGTCTAGGGGCATCTGGGTAGCTCAGTCAGTTAAGCCTCTGACTCTTGGTTTTGGCTCAGGTCATGATCTTATGGGTTGTGAGATGGATCCCTGCATCAGGCTCCATGTTCAGTGGGGGAGTCTGCTTGAGATTCTCTCTCCTTCTCCCCCTGCCCCTCCCACTCATGCTCTCTCTCAAGTAAATAAATCTTTTTTTAAAATTAAAATAGTCTTATCCAGTAGGATAAGTGGACAGTTTTCTGGGAGTCCTACCATAGATTGGGCTATTGGGGTATTGAAATGCTACCCTTTTAGCTACACTTTCTTATTCTACCTGAAGTCCTATCCCTTTCACTTTGAGGCACTATGCTCTGAAAAAAAATCTGTTTAGAAGGGCCTATTCCCAGAGTGATTCCTTTCCCTTCCTATGGCTTGAGAATGCCCAGTGTTGACAATAGCTTCCCTTTACCGTCTGCCACGCGTCAGCAGCTTTGTATAATTTTTTCTAATAGGTCTCCAAGGCAGAAATTTACCCCATATAATAGATAAAGAATATCAGGCTTAAAGAGTTACTTGCTCAGATATCTAGGAAGTGCTACCACCTAGTTTGCTGAAGAGCCAGGATATAACCCATGATTGTCTGACTTCCAAATGAGTGCTCTGTTTGGTTTTATTTTTTTTCTCCTGTAACACTGTGCTGTCCCTGGGGGAGAAGGCTGCTACCGTGATTGGCACAAACCAAACCTCCTCCCCCCAGAGCTTCCATAGTTTCTCTTCCTCATCTGTTCATGTTTCAACTTGAATGACATCTCCTCAGAGAGTCCTTCACAAGCACCCAAACATCCCAGTTATACTCCCATTCATCCTTTTATTAAGTCAAGTTATTCAGTATCCTTTGAGGTATTTATTGGCATGTGAAATTATTTTGTTACATGTTTCTTGCCTCTGTTACATGACTGGAACATAAGCTCCTTGAAGCCCAGGCTCTGTATGTCTTGTTTTCTGGTGTATCCCTAGCACTGAGCGACGAGCACATAGCTGGTGCTCAATAAAGGTCTGTTGGCTGACTGACCTGCTGTCTCAGTAGGAGCCACGAATATATGCTGATCTTCAAAATGGGTAGTGGACTCTTGATAGGGCTTTATATTGTCTGAAAGACTATAGGTGACTGAATAACTTTTCCATATTTGTTTTCACAAAGTATCTGTAATTTCTTTCTGGGGAAAGACAAGAGAAGAACAGGTCTAAAGCACTTACTGTTCTTTTCTGAGCGTGCTAGATTTTCCCTTCATCGGTCTTCAAAGTCACATTGGAATCAAGATAGAAAGGCAGCTCCTTTTTCAAGACACAAATGTCTTTTAATGGCAGATCAGAAATGGACTCAAATTCTAACTAATGAGTTTCAGACAAACACTGAACGAATCATGAATTAAAAAAAGCAAGTCCTGAATATTCACTGGCCAAGTTACTGGCTGACGGTGATACTTAGGTGCCCTCTAGTGTGTGTTGGTTTTTATATCAGTTCTTTGCTTCACATGTCATATGATAAAGATCTCCTAGGTGATTTTTCCAGTGCATTTTAATGTACGATCAACAGATGAAAAATGCACATCGTACAGATGAAAAATGGCAAAAATAATTGTGGAGAAATTTAATTTAAAAACTGATGGTTCTGCTCTGGGCATTATTTACAAGCAAAGAATGCAATTTAGGTGACCTGAGCAGTCAGGGGGTGTGAAGTTACAAGGGTTACTACAAAATGTTGGGTCTTGTGAGTCCATAGGCATGGTTCAAAAATAAGAGCTATAAAAAGGATATAAAGTGAAAGGCTGTGCTCCCATCCCCCTCCACCCTTCACAATTAACCACCCACATACCCTTCCACAGTTCTTTATGCATACCAAAGGAAATACAGAGCTTTATTCTTCCCCGCTTTTTTACACTGTATGCACTGTTCTATACCTTTAATTTTTCCCTTAATAATAAACCTTGATAAGTTGTCCATAACCATTCATGGAGAACATCCTCATTTTTTAAACAGCTACAATGTACTTTATTCTATGGATGTACTATAATTTCAGTATTACCCACATGATAGACATTTGGATAGTTTCCAATCTTTTGCTGAAAAAAGGCTGAAATGGAGAATCTTGTACAGGAGTTATTTCAAAACTGCACATATATAACCAGGAAAAATTCCTAGGAGTTGGATGTGTTAGGTCAAATAAAAATAATTGTTGCGAACAATTATATAATGTTTGCTATAAGGCAGGCATTGATCTAACCACACTACATATATTAACTTATGTACTTAATCTTCTTAATAATCCTGTGAAGAAAGTACTATTATTATCTCTCTCTCTCTCTGTTTTTAAGGATGAGGAAACTGAGGCACATAGGGGTTAAGCAACCTGTCCAAGGTCAGACAGCAGGTGGCAGTGCCAACCACCTTGGCTCTGAAGTCTATTCTCTTAGCCATATGTCTTAATTTTTCTAGGAGTATATGTATTAGTATTTTAAATAGATATTAACAAGTTGTCCTCCCCACCTGTTAGGCCAATTTATTATCTCACCAACCTGACTGTACCTTTTTGCCTACAGGTTCATCAAACATTTGGAATTTTGTTGGTTTAATTATAGGTGAAAAATAGAACCCCAATGTAGTATTGATTTATATTTCTTTTCTAATGACTGAGGTTGGGTATCTTTTTATATATTTCATAGATATATGTATTAACTTTTCTGTGAATTTCCTATTGATGGCCTTTGCATATTTTTATATTGGGATTTTTGGTCTTGATTTCTAGGAGCTCTTTACATATTAGAGATGTTAGGCTTTCATCTGTGATATGAATTAGAAATATTTTTCTTCTTTGTATTTTGATTCTTATGCTTTTTTCCTACAGAAGTTTTTGGTATTTATGTAGTCCGATTTATCACTCCTTTGTAGATTGTGGATTTTGAACCATTTCGAGGTCATGGGAGAATTTGCTTCATTTTTTTCCCTAGTATTTTTATGGTTTAATTTTTTTTAATTAAATATTTGGTCCATTTAGAATTTATCTTGTTGTATGATATGAGGTGTGGCTCTGACTTCATTTTCTCCCAGATGGCTACCCAGTTGTTTTATTGAACAATGCACCATTTCCTCATTGATTTGAGATACTGCTTTATCAAATCATAGTATCATATCCTATATTCCCATATGTAATTTGGTTCTGTTTCTGCACTTTCTACTCTGTTGTTCCATTTTTCTGTCTATATATGCATTAAATATTATCCTAGTATTTAATTATTGAGGGTTTATAATACACTCTCTGGTACAGTGTTAGATTCTGTTGTGATTCTTAATGTCCAGAGCTTTCTTTATTATTCCTGCTTTTATTTTTCATCTGAACTTAATCAGTTTTTTGAGTCTTATTAAAAAAAAAACTGTTAACAGTTTTTTTGGAATGTCATAAACTTCTTAGATGTACTTTCAAATCTTCCCTAAAGACAATACAACTACTTAAGACCCTGTCTGATTCAACTGGGCATAAATGCTTGTGACAAAATGATGTATTAAAAAACTGATTTTCTTCACTGTGTAATGGTAATTGACATTTAGTCATTCATTCGGCAATAGATGTCATTTATCCTTTCAGTATTTCTAGTTGTAAGATATTGGTCATCTCTTTCAAAGAAATTAAGAGGAGAAAGTAGATTTTCAAACATGAAAACCTTCCAGATAGATACTGCTTAATCTAAAACAATACCCTCCAAACCTGCCACCCCTAATTCTTACCTCCTGCTCCCAAATTAACAGAATTATCCTATCAGCCATTGAAATCATCAATGCTCTATGGGTACTGACTTAACACAACTACGACTTTGGGTTTCTGGAAAACCCTGTAGGTGCTTTATATGTGGTCCATGGACCAGCAGCCTTGACATCACCTGGGCACTTGTTAGAAATGCACACTCTTGAGTCTCACCCCAGACCTACTGGATTAAAATCCATATGTTAAGATTCTGGGATGGTTCATGAGAAGCCTTAAAGTTTGAGGGGAAAAAAAGATCAGTGGTTCTCAGTGGGCCCAACAGCAGAAGTGGCGTCACCCAGAACCACGTAGAAAATTCAAATTCTTGGGTCCTGCCCTACACCTAGTGAATCAGAAACCCTTAGGTTAGGTATGGCAATCTGTTTTAACAAGCCCCCCAGTTGATTCTGATTCACAGTAATGTCTGAGAATCCTTGGTGTAAATTAGTGGTTCTCAATCTTGGTTGAGCATTAGAAACACTTGGGGGGCTTTGAAAGAAAAATAATGGCACTCAGGGTCTTACCCAGAGATGTCAATTGGTCCAGGTGAAGCCAAGAATCACTTTTTAAAATTAGTTTCTCAGGTGAATCTAATATCCAGCCAAGTTTTCAAACATCTGTTCTAGAAAATACCATTTTCCCCTCACATACAATTTATACTAAACAGTGTAAGTTTGGAGGGATGGAAGAGGTCCATTTTTCATTCCCCATATATTTACTGAGACCTTACAGTGTGTTAGGCTAGTTACCATGAAGATTGAAAATAGGTACAAAGCATAGTTCTTGCCCATAAGGAAACATATAATCTGTACTGGCAGAAAGACCTGCACATACTTCATATATAAATAATGACTTGAAAGGAACACATGGTTCAGTGCTATTGACTATAATTCAATAAACCAGTTACACATGTCCAACACTGCTAGGTCAAACTAATTTCTATCCTTTTTTTAGTATATGTGCTGCTGAAGCAAGCACTAATTTCTATCCTTTTTAAAAGAAGAAGAGTAAGATGAAGGAAATGTATGTTGGAAAATGGTGAAGAAACAATTTTGAATATAATTAGCAATCAGCCCTTAGACAGTTGAACCTGGAGAAAGTGGTGGACAAGGTCAATAGCCACTTCAAAGACTATTTTATGAGCTTAAAGATTGAGCAAGTCAAAAATGCTTTAAAGTTTTCTCACTGGCCTAGCAAAATATTATGCTATGGAATCACTGTCAGTCAAGTCACCCCAATATTGTTTGTAAATTAAGTTATAACTACTAAGAAAAATAAGCGATTAAGAAATCAGCTATTAAAGAGTTTATAATAAAGCTATTTTCACCTTTATTATTAGAAATATAACTTTCTTTTGGCTTCACAATTCGCCTCTTTGTCTAGACTGGCTTCTTTGGAGAACACGTTTAGAAACAAATGAAAAATATTGTCCTAGTCTGGGAGAAATTACTGGTTATAAATACTTTTCACAGATAATGGACTGTTGAATATATTTTTAAAGGAGCAACCAAGCAAAATTCAAAATTTCATATATTTTATGAAAAGTACATTAACATCTAAAATTGGGTCAAAAATGTTGATAATTCTTTTGCATTCAGCTATGTGTTTTGAGAATTCAGCTGAATATACTACATCCATTCTTCTGTTCTATTATTAGTTACCATGGCAGGAATGTGACCATAATCCTTTAAGACTATAAAGGGAGTTTCTGAATTAAGAGAAAATCACAAATGTTCGTCTACCTCCTCTTTCATTTCTACAAAAAAAAATACTTATAGGTTAGAGCAGGTTAGAGCATTTTAAATAATACCAATTTGAATATGGAATAGGTTTAAGGGCATCCCCGTGTAATGTATTAACCTTTCCTTCATATTTAAAAATGACCTCACATTAGTAATGAATTTCAAGCTGGTTCCCCCAAGAAGGATGGCCATTCTTTTCTTATGTCCATGGGCATGTCCACTAGGAGTTGGGCTGATAGGATCCGTATGAATGCCCATGAAATAGAGCTAAGGCTACTGGCTCTAACAGATTCTGAATCCATCATCTGGGATAGAATTTACTCTTGAAATGATCAGATAAGAAAGGGAGGGCATTTATTTTTCCCATTTTATAGATGGAGAGACTAAAGTTTATATCATTTGCACAGAATAAAGGGTGGTGTAGTGATTACAGTTGTGGTTGGAAAGGTAATAGAATCACCCGGATAATTAAAAAGACAAAACGGGGCGCCTGGGAGGCTCAGTTGGTTAAGCATCTGCCTTTGGCTCAGATCATGATCTTGGGGTCCTGGGATTGAGCCCCGCATCAAGTTCCCTGCTCAGTGGGGAGTCTGCTTCTCCCTCTCCTTCTGCCCCTCCCCCTACGCGTGCGTGCGCACTCGCTCTCACGTGCGCACTCTCAAATAAATCTAAAAAAAAAAAATCAAACAACCACATGCTATAGCCTGCCACCCTCCTGCTACCACCCAAAATGTATATAAAATCTAAGTTGAGAATCACTTGTGTGTGCGTTGCTGTTACTGACATGAGTATGTCACATCACCTCCAATGTATTAGGACATTTAATAGAGTTGAATGCCAGTGCTGTAGCAGAAACAAAGGCAACCAACACAGGGAATCAAACCTTCAGTCCTGTATTTTATCTCGTGGAGTATGCAGTTAAAAAAAAAATTCTATGGTTCCTTGAATGGACATATTTTGGATATATTAATTGAATTATAGCACTGTCAGCCATTGGTGGCTTTGATTTTGCTCTTAAGAATTAGTGGAGTAGGGGCGCCTGGGTGGCTCAGTCGGTGAAGTGTTTGCCTTCGGCTCAGGTCATGATCCCAGGGTCCTGGGATGGAGTCCTGCATCGGGCTGCCTGCTCAGCGCTGAGCCTGCTTCTCCCTCTCCCACTCCCCCTGCTTGTGTTCCCTCTCTCTGTGTTCCCTCACTTGCTCTCTAATAAATAAAATCTTAAAAAAAAAAAAGAATTAGTGGAATAGGGGCACCTGGGTGGCTCAGTTTGTTAAGCATCTGCCTCCGGCTCAGGTCATGATCCCTCTGGCTCCCCTCGGTGGGAAGCCTCCTTCTCCTGCTCCCTCTGCCTGCCACTCCCCCTGCTTGCGCTCCCACATTCTCTCTCTCTAATAAATAAATTAAATCTTAAAAAAAAAATTCGTGGACTAATTCCCCTGATTCTTCAAAGAGGAGCAAGGGATAGGACGTTTGTTTTACCCAGCCACGTGGCTGTAATGACATCACCATCTCAAAGGAAGTGATCTCCAGCCATTTCAAACAAAGGCACATTCCAGTGTTTGGGAGAGATTATTAAGTAGCACTTACGTACCTGTTCTGGGAGAACGTCCCCCCTTTTTTTACTGTGAAGTTGAAGATAAGAGTCCGTTTTAGGACTAGGTAATCCCAAAGTCAGCTTGTTTTTTTCCACGAAATATTGTTTGGACTTCCTTCGCCGACGGCCACGTGATCCTGGCAGGAAAACCTCGTTATGTGAACTTGAACTCTTCAAGTAGTGAGAGAGGTTGCTTGACTTCTCCCCCAGATCACTGTCGCTCAGCTCTGAAAATGGCTGGCTCTGATGGGCACCACGCTCATAGTTGGGGCTTAAAAATTCACTGCCAAGCAAAGAGGCAACACTCTGTGGGCTACTCCTGTGTTCACCTTTCTCCCCCGAGAGTTCCATCGATGACTCCTTGGAAGGGTACAGTGGATCCAGAGTCAGATTTTCAGTAGAGCTGTCTACATACTCTGATAATGTTTCCATAGTCAACAACTTCCTGTCCTCTTTCTTACTCTTCCAGTGTGGGTCATATCGGAGGTCCGAATATTTGTCTTCGACTGGTTGTTGGCTGCCCAAAGCAGAAAGGAAATGTCAAGTCCTTAATCAAAATGAAATTACTCATTATGTTTAGTCATCTCACTTGACTCTTTCTCCTATAATTTTCCTTTTACAACCACGTGTTGAAGACATCACTGAGGCTCAAATTAGGCATACGGAGTATACATAAGGGCAAAAAGGTTTTAATTACAAGTTCATTAAATTAGGGAATAAAAATGGGGGATAGTTAATATAAATGCCCCAAAACAGCTGAAAATCACATGCCAGTGGTTCAAGGGATGCTATTACTTATGCACACCTTAAGTACTTCAGCTAGTGAAGATAAAACTGATTTCACATTTTGGCTGGTGACATACACGTTTGGGGGCTTATCTAGGAAGAAAATGCCATTATTGCCTGGATGATAGTTTCCTTGGTCTGCTTCTGCTGTGAGGGAAAGCAAGATTTATCTCAACTGAATACCTACCTAGGTTCATCCTCCTTTTAAGTATTTTGCTTTTCATTTTGTCTTTATAGATTTTATCACATGTGTTGTAGAAAGATCCCCAATGTTCAGAATCAGATGGTGGCTCACTGAAAAGTTCTTAGTTCGCATTCTTTTGGTTTGTCACATGGATGCACACAAAACAGAACACAGGTCAGTGTGTGCCCTTAGCTGTAGGACAGCCCTATTTCAGCAAAAGGTTAAACATATGGTCCTGCCAGAGGGACGTGGGCTAGTCCATAATCAGGGCATATGAACCCAAATAAAGTCTTCCCTTTTCCTCATGACAATCTCAATTTGTAAAGCGCCTCCTGGTCTTAACCAAAAAAAAAAAAAAAAAAAAAAAAAATGCTGGTAATATGGCATATTTAATGGCCCCTTTGATCTTCAAAAGCTAAATGGGAGAGATTTTCCTTCCTTGAGTATAGTAGATGCAATCCTCTAATCAAAAAGAAAATGTAAATCACCTAGGCTTTTTATGCTACTTGATATTCCCGTTTACAGAGGACATAATTTTATGCTGGATAAACAAACTAATAGTGCCCCTACTACTAATTTACTTCTCTTAATGTGGACCTAGATGTTTTTGGATTTGATGTAAAGCAAAAAATAAGAGTGAAAAGACAAAACTCCCATGTCTTGCTAAACTGTCATTTTGATTTCACATATTAAGATGGAGAACTTCTTGGGACGCCTGGGTGGCTCAGTCAAGTGTCTGCCTTCCGCTCAGGTCATGGTCTCAGGGTCCTGGGATCGAGTCCCACATCGGGCTCCTTGCTCAATGGGGACCCTGCTTCTCCCCCTCCCTCTGCCACTCCTCCTGCTTGTGCTCTCTTTCTTTCTCTCTGACAAATAAATAAAATCTTAGAAAAAAAAAAAAAAGGAGAACTTCTTGGGGTAGGCTGCTCTTCTTTCTCCACCAAGGGAAGAAAAGTGATATTCTCTTCCAGCAAAATGCCCGAATGGAGATTGTGCACATTTATTGGGAAGTGGGATATCAAACTGTGCAACTCACCCCGCAGCCTAAGCACCATGGGTTACCTGCCTCTGGGGCTTTTGAGGAGGAGGTGTCTCCTGTGCGATGTCATATGAACTCACACTGTGTTTTGGCCTTGCCTTTCACTCAGCTCTCTAGGTCTCATTGGGCATGGAGTGGGGACATGGAGTGGTCCAGCAGGGCACAATCTGGACTTGGGGCTGGACAGACCTGGGCTCAAGTTCTGGGTCTGTCATTCCTTATGTGTGCATGAAATCATGCCATCTTTTGTCTGTAAGTAGCGATAAATTGTATTCTGTTTACTTCTCAGGATTGCATAAACATCAAAACGAGACAATATATCTTAATCTTCTGTATATGTGCTTATATCACCTTTCACTATGGTAACTTTGCCTCTTCACCCACTTAAAGTTCTGGGCTGCAGGGGCTGAGAGATATCCTTCCTTCCCTAACTTCTGCCTGAGTACTCTACCCTGTGCTCTGGAAAGAGAAGTTAATGAGCGTTTCTTAAATAACTGAGCCTCTAAAATTACTTGAGTCAAGACAAATGTAGCACCAGATATTAATTTTTAAAAACCCAATAGTAGTAAATTAGAATCTGCACATGCAGAAAAGCTTCTTGCATTGGACCAAATTAGTGAATGATTTTAGGACTTACCATGTAATGAGTTAAACATAAGGGTGATTGTTTAGGTGGGGAAGATCAGATTAAGGGGCACCTTGATCATATCTTCAAGTAAATAAAGATATGAAATTTTTTTTAAGTGAAGAAAAGTGCTGTTTCCCCATATCCAGTACCTACTGAAGGGAAAAAGTAAATGTAACTGTCCTGTTCATTCATTTCCTCTATTTCACAGAACTGAACTTCTAACATTCCCTTGCTCACTCAGTGATTCTGCTGAGTGTTTATTGAGCACTTACTGAGCTAGGGGATACAGTGATGGGCTCACAGCCTCGTGGGGAATACAGACAAGAAAACAAGCTATATATAGGGCGCCTGGGTGGCTCAGACTGTTAAGTGTCTGCCTTTAGCTCAGGTCATGATCCCAGGGTCCTGGGATGGAGCCCCACATCGGGTTCTCTGCTGAGCAGGGAGTCTGCTTCTCCCTCTGCCTGCCACTTCCCCTTCTTGTATACTCTCTCTCTCTCTCTGTCAAAAATAAATAAAATCTTTAAAAGAAAGAAAAGAAAACAAGCAATTTATGATGGGAGCGATGAGTGTCCTGATGAGGAGCATGGGCCTATTGAGACTCACGAGGGATCTCCAGTCCCATCTCGGGAGGTGGAGAGAAGCTTTCTGAAGGAAGTGATGGTTTAGCTGAGACCTAATGCTAAGAAGGACGGGGGTGTATGCCAGGCTGAGGGAAGAGCTTGTAAAACAGAATGGTGGGGAGAACGTGGTGCTTTCAAAGAACAGATTCTGTATGGATGAAAGGAAGGTTGAGGAGCGCTCAGGGTGAAGCAGAGGTGAGATCTTGACAGGCTCTGTAAACTCCGTGAAGGAATGTGGCTTACCTAAATTAACTTGAGAGTCTGGCTTGGAGCAAAAATAATTTAATTAGAGAGCAAAGATGTTAGTGAGACTTTTGGATAGCCCAAGTGATGAGTTTTTGGAAGGGATTATATACAGGGGCTTTTTTGTTTGCTTGATTTTTGTAAAGTCTTAGAATAGCCAGCCTTCTTTGCACTCCTTAAAGCAGGGTTTGGCAGCCTTTGAACGTGAGCATCCCACTGGGGATCACTGCTCTGTTACTTAGCCGGTGTGGGGGGACGTGGGGTGCTGACTTTGGGAAGATAGTCCGTATTGCATGCCCATTAGGGAATGCTGACGGTGAATCTCCAGTTTTTTTCCTTAGAAGAGCCCAATGAGGGAAGTACTATTATTATCCCCATTTAACAGATGAAGGACCTGGAGCTTAGAGAGCTCATGGGACTTTCCCAAGGTCACAGAGCGAACAAATGGTGGAACCAGGACATAGACCCTGGCAGTGTGCCCAACTCCTGTCTGCTGAGTTGGCCTGTATCATGCAGCTATCCCCATAGGTCATCGTGGAGCAAGGCCTGCCTTCTGTAAGTGAATCGGTCAGTCAGCCAGGCAGCAAATAGGCGCTGAGCAGCTCCCTGGGTCCTAGCCACTGAAGCACGGTGAGCAAAACAGAAGCAGGCTGGTGGATCTTACCTGCTAGCAAGGAAACAGGCTTTGTGTGCCAGCTCTCATGATCCAGTAATAAATTAGATGTATAAAGAAATGCAGCATATTATGTATATTTAAAATAGGAGGGCATAAGTTTGCTCATCACTGAAAATATGTTAACCTCTTATTTCCAGATTCAACTGGCAGATGATATCTCAAAGTCCATTTCATTTCTATTCTATGATCCTATGATAAACTCACAAGAGAATCAATAGGCAGAAGAATGCTTATTATTTAAAAAAAATAGGTAGTATTTGGGGCGCCTGAGAGGCTCAGTCATTTGGGTGCCTGACTCTTGGTTTCAGCTCAGGTCATGATCTCAGGGTTGTGAGATCAGGCCCCACATTGGGCTCTGCACTCAGCACAGAGTCTACTTGAGTCTCTCTCCCCCTCTTCCTCTGTTTCTCCTCCTCCGCTCTCAAATAAATAAATCTTTAAAAAAAATAAGTAGTCTTCAAGGATTGAAGGATATGATTTCCCTGATTCCATCTCTGCAGTTATACTAAGAAAACTGGCACTCACAGTGGTCATCACGTTTAACGAGCACCTGCTGATAATGGCATGTCTAGCCATGAGTATAGACCTTTCTCAGTTATATGTCATCTCCGTGGTGTTCTTCTTGCCTGAATAACGACACGGCGTCTTTTGGGTCTGAGAAATGGTACAGCAGAGTGCCTAAGGACAGGGGGCCTAGGATCAGACTGCCTGTACTCGATTCCTGGTGCCGCCGGTTACTGTGTGGACCTGTGCAAATCATTTAATTTCTCTGTGCCTCAGCTTGCTCATCAGTGAAATGGGGATAACAGTACCCATCTCACAGTGCTGTCGAGAGGATTAAGTGAGTTAATACATATGAATGCTTACAATGAATTTCGTCCTTGACACAGAGTAAGGATCCAGTGAGGGCTAGCTATGACTGCCTCTGCCTGTGAGCTCCGTCACCATTTTTGACTTACCCTGTGTTACAGTCAGTCACCATGACACAACATTGTCGTGTATTGTGCTTCCTGCTGGTGGGTCTCAAGGGATTCTTCTCTCCCTGGGGCTCAAGTTATTTCCAGGTCACAAAGCTGTGTTGTGATGCACTAAGGGGCACCTTTGTGGCCTGAAGGAACTAGCCCTTATCTTCAAAAATCCAATTTTTGTTACCATAACTTAGGCACCTGTAGACAATCTGTTTGCACTGTAGTCTAGGAAATGGGACTAAGAAATTTCAGCCACATGATGAAATATTTTAAGAACCTGCTGAGTGCTGATGAGGAAGATAAAACTGGGAGAATTAAATGACTTTAGATCTTCAGAAAGAACTGTAATTTCTGACCTCAACCAATTACCGTTCTTAAATGCCCCTAGAAGTATATCATACATTGCAGAAAGACTGGTGTTTTAAATGGAACCTAAGCAATACAAAAGGTTGGGGAACAAATCAGAAAAAAAAAAAAAAGAATTGCTTTGGCTGAGAAAAGTGTTTCTGAACCAATCCTATGAAGAGAAACTAATAATGTATACAGAGGAGATTTGAATCTGAAAATGTGGCTCTTCTAAGAGCTTTAATTACACTGTGCCATTTATACCTGTAATGACGGTCTCCAAGTATCCTCTCCGTCCCCTTTCTAGATGGAAACTATATGTCGAAACAAATGCCAGGTTATGTTTTGCAAAATCATGAGCACGGGGAAGCTGTAATACTTCACAGAAACGAATCTAATGGTTGAAATAGAACATGATACTGAAGAACCCCATTGTACTGAGCTTGTGTGCTAAGAAGCTCAATTAGGTTTCGTGGTCCAGGTCAACAAACTGGAACAAAATGAGTGTGAAGTGCTCCTTCCTCAGTAATCATCTGCACACAAAACATGCACTTCTCTTCCTCCCCATTTGATAGAAAGGTTACACAGACAATGCGTACACAACTCTTTTGTTGCTGTTCAGACAACAGATGCCGGGTCTCCTCTTCAGATGCCTAGGTAAGACCTGGATGCAGAGAGGAAGGGGAGGTGGTCTCATACGCGCACGCCATGATATTTGCAGGCTTTAATGGACCATATTTGAGTACTTACTGTACTCAACTTCAAACAAAATAAAATCAAATCTCCATTTAATGAAGAGCCTCATAGTTAGTGTAGCATTCAATCAAAAAATTACTAAAATTAGAGCATGTTTCTAGTACAATTAACATCCTTTGCACTCATAATAAAATATTCAATAACTGGCCATTTTGCCTGTTGAGGTGGTGAATAAAAGCACTGCTATTAATCATTTAGCCGTTATTTATTTGCCACTTTATTTTAAGTAGGCAGTTAAATTGAAACTGCACATGTTATTATTGATTTAGGTTTAATTTAATCCTTTTAAACAGAACAATTATTCCCAATTTATATGCCATTAAATCTTTTATGCATATGAACAGCAAATTCAATTTTTGTTTAAGTGTGAAGTTTTTAATGCTTCTTTAAGGAACTATAAAACTGACAATTATTTCCAAGGATTTCTGAGTTCTAGGCTCATGTTAATCTTTTTATCAGTGGCTTTTAAGTAAATCAAATGAAATAAATCCAAAGGATTAAAAAAATCTCTTTTGCAAGCATGAAATAAAATGGTCCCATTAATACGCTGATGCACTTCAAGTAGGTTGTTTACGATGCAGGGAATTTCATTTATTGTAGGCATCCTGCTTTAAAAAAAGAAAGTAAACATTTTAATAGAAAAAAGTTGCTTTAATGAACTGAAGGCCAAAGACTGTCTCTAGAAGCGCACTCAAGAGAAGGAACTGGATTGTTACCTAGTGAACTTTATTTACAGCAGTTATATAATTTGGATAATTCCAAAGAGTCCCTTCTTTGTCTTTGACAACAGATTTATGGCTGCAAAATAACCGGATATTTGCCCCACGTTCTTATAAGTACCAGCCTTGATTCAAGGACAGTCTGTGAGTTGAATGAAAACAAATGATCTAAAGAGCATGTGGTCATAATTGTGATGTAAAATTCTCATACCTCACTTCTCTTATCTTATGTGAAACAAAGCCTGCATCTTCACAGGGGAAATGATGTATGACCCAGTATTTAGAAACACAATTCCTCGCATTCAGTGAGCATTTACAATGCTCACGCTAGGAATTTTCCATGGATATCTTGGATGTTCTTTTCATTCTCCAGAAACGGTGGCTAAGAAGCCTTGGATTTATAAAATTTGTAGGCATTTACATTTCTTTAGATAGAATTTCCTGCCTTTTATTTGTTTTATTTTATTATTTGTAAAAGATTTATCGAGAGAGAGAGAGAGAGAGAGAGAGAGAGAGAGAGAGAGAGAGAACGAGTGAGCCAGGGTGGGCAGGGGAGGGGGAGAGGGGAAAAAAAAATCTCAAGGAGACTCCCCGCTGAATGCAGAATCTATGCAGGGTTCAATCTCAGGACCCTGAGCCCATGACCTGAGCGAAAATCAAGAGTCAGATGTCTAACTGACTGAGCCACCTAGGCACCCCAAAGAATTTCCTGTCTTCTAAATGCCTGATATTGACAGCATTGTAATTGCAAGGTAGCTGTGATGTCATGAGAGAGGCAGTGGAAGGACGGGCCTTGAAACGTGGGTCCCAGTCCAGATTTTGCCACTGACTGGCTGTGTGTACTTGCATGAATCTCTTCACCACCCTAGGCCTTGGATTCCTCCTTTGGACAATAAGGGGAATAGGCTGTACTTTAGGAGCCCTGCAGCTCTGAGAACCCATAGTTTTATTAATTGGATTACCTCCATCATGCAAAATTCAGCAATGGTATATAAGAATTGGAAAAAGCATTCATTTTACATTCAGTATATTAAAAATGTGTAATAATTAAAGCTTTCTCTATTTTCACACTTGCCAGGGAGTAGAAATAATGACTACAGTTAAGGTCATGGATTAAACTATTCCTTTAATAGCTTGCTTACAATCCTCTTAACCGTCTTGATAACCTTACAGGATTGTAGGTGATGTAACTTTAAATGATGCTTTGGGAGGTTTTTGATCTCACTCTTTATTTACTAATTTAACACCATAAGCATCCCGATTTTGAAATAAGCTAGAAAGGAACTAGCGGTTGTCTCTGAGGGCATTACACCCCAGGGCACTGCGGCTTTAGCATTTCTGGCAGGGACTCTGCCTTTAATAGACACAATCTATGCCCACGCACACACTTGACTTCCATCTCTGACTGCTCATCTGTTGTGATGGCGCCGTGCCTGCCCTGAGGATTGCACCAGGGTTTAACGACGCAGAGTGTGAGAGCAAATGGATGCACAGACAACAGAAATGACTAACGCCTGCAACAGAAAGTCACTTCTCTGATATAACCATTCCCATGTGATCAGAAATAACTAAAATGCTAGCAGCCATCCCCAAAATACTGTGTGAAACCCCTAGAGTAAGGGGGTAGTGTAATGTATGTGAAGGGGTTGGCCAACCCAGGGCCTTAAACTGAAAATCTATCTAGTAAAGTCCGTAAAAATCAACATGGATGAATGTTTCTAGACACCAACAGGGATGAAAGTGGGCTCCTGGAAACTCTCACAGGGTTCTTAGTAATACTAGAATGTTAAACATGCCCTCAGGTGTCATCTTTACTCTCCTAACCAGTGCAAACCAACAACAACAACAAAACAAACAATCTACGACCCCCGTGCGAGAAAAGTCTGCCCTCAGCTTCATATTCCCAGTGTGTTCCACAAAACAGTCTGGGAATTGTGCGGGGAAATCAAAATGCTGTTTTGGTCTTTACTCAGTTCCTCTTTACCCACTCACTGTTTCGGTTCTCCAGTACTGCTATTTGAACCTTCACCTGATTCTTGTACTATTAATCAGAAATAATATATATATAAAAGCATTTGAGAGGAATATCTTAGACCACCACAACACAATACAAATGCGGATTATTATTATCGAGTCCCTTTCTTATTTTTAGACAATTCTAAGCATAACAATTTAAGAATGCCTCATTGTGCCTTGACTCCTGCCCAGTAATTTTTCGCACAAGGTGGTTTATTAGAATATGGGATCTTTGGTGAAGGCTGTTGTTGTTCCCAGATGATGTGAAAGACATCTACAGAACTTAATGAATGAACACATCTCTTTCCCAGGAGCAGTGCTGGGGAATATAGACGACTATGACCCTGCTGCCCAAAGCAAAACACGATTAATGTTGGTTTATTCCCAAGGCAGACTATCCTTTAAAAACTTTTATTACTTTACCTAAAACATATACTTTTCCTTGTATATTTCCTCTGGCCTCAGTTTAGTCCATATCGAAATTGTTACAGCTTTAATTTTTGCTAGATCGTAAAATTGAACCCTTTATCAGATCAGCCCTGATCACCTATCTAGATAACTTCTAATTAGAGGCTCAGGTTTTGGTTAGGGGACCATTCATTCAGTTCAGTTTCTGGCTCTGCCGCTAAGTAACTGCATAAACCTTCACAACTGTCAGAGCCTTGTTTCCTTATCTGCAAAATGGGGGTAATAATGCATAAGAGGCTCTTGTAAGGATAAATAAGATAGTATATGTAAAGCAAATAGTTCTACAAATGGGAGCTGATTACATTTAAGTATTCTTATTAAACACATATACTAGGTACTGTACCGCTGCCCTCTGATTTTTTTTTTTTAAACATATAAGGTTTCAGAGGCCCCAGGACTGAAGAGGTTATTTCTAATGCTCGAGGAATTACATTGATCTCTTTTTTTGCCAGCACTGAGTATCCTAAGGCTAGTTGTGGAGTGGGGTTTAAGGATTATCACGTGGAGATCCTCTCTCCACTCTTGATTCATTCACCGTAGTCAATGCTGCTCCAATTTCCATTAAGTAAAAGGTTTTCTCTAATCCATATACATTGAACTATGGCTTGACTTTGGTGAGATATAGGAGAGTAATTGCTTTGAGGAGGTTCTGGTAACATCAAAACAGAAGAGTAGGGCTCAAGTGATTTGCCAGGCAGCTTTTAAAATTGTTGCTTATAACAGCAAGAAGAAAGGTTTTTCATGGTTTTAAGGCAAGGCTTTGACTAATTTTTTTGAACTACAATTCCCAGAATGCCATCTACCTTGTAAAAATGAAAGCCTACTTGAATTTCACATTGAGAGTCTGAGATCGATTTGTCTGTTTCACGGCTGCTAGTAAACTACTCAGAGCCAAGCAACAATGCACATAGGAAAGGTTTCCAAGACTTAAGTGAAAGAGGCCAATAACTAAACTACCCTGAATAATATTTTTGAGGCATTATTTGGCTAAAGGCTTCGGTTCTGTTTTCCTTTGTAGTGGAGAACTGGTCCTCCCAACATTCAATGTCTCAAGCACTACACCACCAAATAATCACTAGGGCTAAAAGCCATTCTAACCCTGAGGATGATAGTCTTGTCATTAAAGATTTGTAAGGCAAGTCAGTCTAAGGAAAACAGCAATATTTACGGATCTCTGAATCAGAAGATGAAGGCCCTAACCATAATTTTGATTTCTGTAAGTACTTTTCTTTATTTTGAAATATATTGAGTGGCATTTACATTGTCCTTGGGTAAAGAGCAAGGGGTAAAGTCTGCTCCCTGAGCACTGAACTCAAAGAGGAAAAACTCAACTTTGGGGAAATGAGGTCCCTTAATGGATCTTTTGCTTTGTTCTCCACAGGCCAGAATGCCTATCTACTGCAAAACATCTTTCCTCTGCCCTCATTTCTGGAAAAAGAAAAAAAAAAAGCAATAAAACTACTACCGTTTATTACCTAGGAGACTCTGACTCTCTTACATCAGAGCTATGATAAAAACACGGCTTAGGGCATAGAGTCAGACTGCCTGAGTTCTCTGCTCCACCACTCAGTGGAAGTAATAAATGGGTATAAATATAACCCCTTTAAGACTCATGTAGAGCCTTTAAAATGGGGATCACTATAGTGTCTCCTAACAGGGCTGCCATACAGATTAAATGAGATAATACATGTAAAGTGTTTAGCACAGAGATGGGCTCATGATAAATGCTATAAATGCTAGCTATTGTTATGAACACCTTAAAGTAACCTTTGGCTTCTCTTCTTCCTTCAGCCACCATATCTAATCTGTCAACAAGCCCCGTCAATTCTTACACTCATTCTCTTCCCTCCCCAACTATAAATTACCTATGCAGTGAATGAACAAGATTGCTAAGAAGGATGTGCACCCACATAAGCGTACATATTGGTTATCTCCGAGGAGGCAGATGGGGGTGGGGGAATGGGTTTGAGAAGGGGAACAGGAAATTTTGTCTGTAATACTTTATGCCTATAAAAAATACATCTGAGTGGTGCCCGGGTGGTGCAGTCGGTTAAGCGTCCGGCTCTTGGTTTAGGCTCAGGTCATGATCTCAGGGTCCTGGGATCAAGCCCCACATCGGGCTCTGCGATCCGTGCAGAGTCGGTTTGAGTTTCTCTCCCTCTGCCCCTCCCACTCATGTGTGCGCTCTAAAATAAATTAATTAAAAAATATATATCTGAAACAAATACGGCAATAAGGGTTATATGGTGTTTTTCTCTGTACTGTTCTTTAGGTTAGAATTTTGTCATCATTTACACCAACATCAACAACAAAACCACAAACATCCTCCCACAGCACTATGATGTTCAACAAGTTATTTGATCTCTGTTCGCCTCATTTTCCTTATCTGTAAAATGGGAAGGGCAGCATTTTTCTGGCAGGATGACAATGAAGAATTAAATGAAATTATGGTTGGGCCTTTAAAAAGAGATACTGTTGTCATTGTTGTAATTATGATTACCATCTGGTAGTTTCTTTGTCCGTCGTGAGTTTACCCTCTAATTCAGAATGCACCAGCTTGCAGGATAATCTTCAAACAAGGCTTCCTCTCACAGGTCTCCCCAAGAACCTGTATTCTCTCCCCCTGGTGTAGCCAGTCCAGGCAGGGGTGACTGGCTGGCTGACGCTTTCCCTGAGCCCGTCTTCCTCCCCCAGCACTGGGGCTACACCTTGCTCATGGCGCCTACCACCTGCACTGTACTTTGAGATCCCTAAGAAGCAAATGAGCGTGATTCTGCCCAATAGTATTTGCAGTGGAAGAAATAAGGAGGGAAAACAGAAAGCAAGAAAGAGACTCAGGGCTGGGTTCTAATTCTGGCTCCTGCAGGTGCCCTTGCTATGACTGCCTTGCTGGGATGGGCTATCGCGTTCTGTGTTCAACGCCCTATGTGGGGTGTGGGCTGGTTGCACGCGCGATGGCCCCTATAATCAGGCCCCTTATGCAGTCCTCTTTCCCTACGCTCAGAACAAATCCTCAAGTGGGGCTTGAATGTGTCACATGTTCACTCTAATTTGGTTCTTGTTTCCAAATTTTTTTTTAAATTTTTTTATTGTTATGTTAATCACCATATATTACATCATTAGTTTTTGATCTTGTTTCCAAATTTTTACCTTCTCTCCAAAACCCTGCCTGCCCAAGTTCTAGGCCTTCTAAGAAACTCTCCTCGATATATTTTACCCATTAGAAGAAAAACAACCTAACACATCTGTAACTTATAAAAAGCTAGTCACTGTTCTACATACATTGTGTATATATTCATTGATTTTTGCCTCAAAACTCTGTGAAGTAACTATTATCCCATTTTAATGATGAGGAGACTGAGGCACAGAGAGATTAAATGGACTTGGCCAACTCACACAGCTAGTAAGTGGCAGAACTTGAACCCTGAGGGTCTGCTTCGGACTACACACTTTGTCACCCCATGAAAACCTCTTTCTAATGAGTAGCTTTTAACTTCTTCCATACTGTGTCATATAATTTTTTCATTAAAATTGAGTAATGCACTAATTTATCTTCTCTTATATTATTTGGTAGCTCATAGCATAATGTTAATACCCCATACATACTGATTATTAGAAATTAAATCCTTCTATGATTATGTTAAGCTGTGGGCGGTAGACCTTCATAAGCTCAGGTAGGATTGTACTCCCAGAATGTATTTACTGACACTGATAGCAGTCCTGGGAGATGAACAGGCCAGATCAGTTTGGCAGGTGAGAAAAGTGAGCCACAAAAGAGTTAAGTGACTTATTCCAAATTATACACTAAACAGCAGTTCCCGGACCAGAGCAACACCACCTGATTCTAAGTCATGGCACTTTTTTATAGCAGGCTTTCTGGACTCTCTCCAAGGTCAGGTCACAGCAGTGGAGACACTCGGAATATGGACAGGAAATAACAGGAGGAGTGCATACACCCTTATTAATACCTATCCTTGTCTTTTGCATGTTTTTTATTTAAATAAAGGACGTGGCAAAAAGCCTGGCTTCACGCTGTCCTTAGTTGCTTGGGAGCTGTCTCACACACACTATGAGGTGTTCATTACCATAGCCGGTCCTTACTGTTGCTTGTGATCTACCAGTGATAACTTACATTTCAGAACCCACTGTTATTGTACACACGCCGATTCCTTACCTGTTGTCCATGCCATTGTTCTGGGTATGGAGGTTTTCTCTGCCATCCTTCCGAGCTACTTTTCTGCTTGCTTCCTCTTTGGTCTCACTCAGGCTTTCCTGTTGAAGGCTTTCCTCCTCCAAGCTGTCTGGCTCCATACTGTTGTCCCCCCAGATTTGGTCTTCAAACTGGGACTTACTCTCTTGAGTGAAGCTTCCTGAATCAGATTCCAAGGAGTCTTTTGAAATCAGGTGTAAGTCCTTCTTGAAAGGTGGCTCTGTGGACCGGACCTTTAAGTTGGTATGATGAACAGGAGATTGAATTGAGAGCTTGGGAATTAATTTACTATGACTCATCTTGAAAACATACAAATATGAATATGAATACAAATATTCTTGATGCTAGGAGCAGTTGGCTTGAGTATTTAAAGTTGTGGCTCACAAAAGCATTACCTAAAAAAGAAAATTGTATTCATGTCACTTTGTGACTAAAGAATTCTCTTTAATTTCAATATTAATCAAACATTTAAGTGAGCAGAACCCTGTTACATTATCTGCAGCCTTTTGTATGTACCCTTTTGTATGGGGAAGGTCTATTGGAAAAACTATTGTGTTCTCTGTACAGAAACACATCTGATGTAGAGTTCATAAACAGCCTGAGTAATCAAATACAGCTTTATTGAGGAAATCAAATGGCTGGATTCCTTTTTCTACCTTCCAAGGGCCTATTACAGACAGGCCTGGACAAAGCTAAATGGTTAATTATGGACGGTACTTTGATGGCTTTATTTCAGATACCCAGGGCACCAATATAAATATGCCACGTTCAGGAGTATTCATGAATAGAGTAAAACAGGTTCAGGGTCTACTGTTTGAAAAGTAAAGGAGAGAGCAGGGAAGAGCATGGTTTCCATAGTTGGAACTGTAAAGAGGGAAGCTGTTTTGTACCTAGATCTATATTGGCTGGTTTCATCATTTAGAAGGCATTTTGGCCCCCGGTTGCCACTAGGTAAGAATGAGTAATTTAGGTGGACATTACGTGGAGATCAATCTCAGCTTAGTATACAAAAAAAAGAACAATGATTAAAACTGTTTCATGCAAAATTTGGAGGCTTTGTGCATTCTGCCACTAAGTGATTCATAGCAGAGGCTGGATGTCTACCTACCTGAAAGGGATGCTGTCCTCGAGAATATTGGGTGGGTGGGAGATTGGCCTGAGTAACAGCTAGGGTCCCTTCTAACTCGCTTAAGGGTGTGATTCCAAGTGAGCCTTTTTTGTCTCAGAGGGCTGCCATAAAGACCCATGAGATGGTTTATGGAAAGGGTGCTCTAAGTTCGTATCAGTTTGAAAAGAGATGATGATTTTGGATGGTGCTTCCTTTCATCTCTCCCTAGCATTTCTATTTTGCTCAGTCTTCTATCTCACTGCCTTTATGCCATTTTTTTTTTTTCTGTAGGTCAGACAACAGAAACTTTTACCATCAGAGATTCCAGGGCTTGCTCTTGTTCTTTTGGCAAATGCTAGCTTTAATTAAATAACACAAACTTATTCCTATTCCTTGCACTGCTAATAATGTTGACCTCGTTGCTAATACCATCAACACCTCAGAGGAAAGTACCTTAACAAACAAAACAGGCGGAAGGTAGCATTCAGATTTAAATGTGTATGAAGTGGTTTTCTTTTTAATTCAAAATTCCCCAAGCTGGTACTATAAATATAAATAATATATTATTGTTTAACCATACAGACTGCTATATCATCTCATTTTAAAAATACATAGTGTGCCCTATCTTATTTTAATATTGACAAGTAGATTAACTCTTGCTTTTTATGGCGTTTTTAGAAAGCAGCAAATCCACCAACTACTAACTAACATTTTGACAGAAACAGTTTGTATAAACATCTGTAAGAGTGTTACTGGGTGAGTTTAAGTCACTGTACGTGGGATTGTTAAAGAAAAAGCTTAAAATAATCATTCTGTCTCAATTTGGAATTGCTCATGAGATCATTCAGTCCCCTCAATTGTTCTTCTTAAGTGAGATAGACTAAGGTTTCCTAGAGTTAATGAATAAAAAAAAGTCCATAGAAGATTATTTTGGTGTAATTAATGAAATCTGGAATAGTGCAGAGAATAGAAAGCCAAACACCAGCAAAGCTGGGGCTTTGGTGGAGGCCTGATCTTATAAAGGCATGAGATTAAAGAAGGAAAAGCTGGTATCTCGAATAAATTAGCAAGTAGGCATTTTAAATGTCATGAATGTGGCTCCCTAGTGGCACAATTGTTTTTCACTGAAATTTCGGACCGAGAGAGGCTGACAATCTCGTTACAAAAGTAAACAGGGCAGACTGGGATATTGCCAATGGTATCCAGGCACTAAGACGCGGCAGTTCCCTAGGGTTCCCTTCAAGACCTTGGGTCTCCTCCTCCAGTACTGGGAAGAACGAATATCCTTCTGTTGGTGAAAAGGCACCCTGCTCCCTCTGGCCAAGATGAAAGAGAAAAAGTTGCCTTGTTGTGGAACAGCCCGGAAGCTGCCCATAAGGGACGATCGGTTTGTTTTCTCTCTTTGCCTCTTTTCTGATGGACAAGACCCGGCAGCAAAGGCATTTTAAGGTCAAGGAGGTGACAGGTCCCGGGGGGGGGGGGG